>NC_042511.1:16812248-17114353 GCF_900963305.1 Echeneis naucrates
GTATTCTGATGGGTCAGTGAAAAAAATCTAGTTTGTTTTAATGATCTGATACTCCAGAGGCCTGAACCTCAGCACATACTACAGAGGAAAACAATATTTAACCTTGTGAAAGGACAACTAGAGGTCTTCGGTCAGCTGATGGATCTCCTGCAGTACACCAGGTCTGAATGGCTAATAATTCATAGTTCATAGTAGTAGTTCATAATAGTTCATCCAGTTCCTCTATCATGGTACATTTTAAAATAAAGGAGGATAAGAAACCAAATTTAACAGGACTGAATCGACCAAGCTGGAAGTAAATACACGCAGACCTACTCGAAATACAGTGCATTCACACAGGGAACACAACACTGAGCTGTCTGACAAACATTGCCTCTCCTTGCCGTGTCTCATCTCTGCTCCAGCAGTTTCTGAGACACAAAACTATTTTAAACAGGACTGTATCTGCATACATCATTACGTATAAAATATAACATCTGAGGTGTTGAGGATGCAAAAGCAATGAAAGATTTAAAAACTCCATAAAAATAGTTTTTTTCTCTATAACAGTCTGAGGAAAAATCATTTCTCTCAGTGCTGGATCCATAAAACATAAGAAAACCTCATAGTAATGATGCTACTTTAGAACATCTGAATCAGATTTAATTGCAATGATGCACAGCGCATTTCAAATCATCGCCCAGGCCGAAGGTTATTTTAGGCCGAAGGTTATTTTAGGCCGAAGGTTATTTTAGGCCGCAGTGGTTTAGAGGATGCAGGTGTGCATCATATTTTATACTGAGGTAACGGCAACTGTAAACTGCTGCTGGTGAAATTATCTAAATCAAAGTAAGGCTGGCCATATTTTCCGCAGCAACTCAGCTGTGTGGCAGGCTTAGATCAGACAGGTGCCACTGCCAAATTGGCCAAATCATCCCAACCTGAGTATATCTGAAGGAAATACTGAAGCCCCTGTGGAACATAAGTGATTATAGGAGGAAGTTTTCAAAGATACAGAACATTTCCTGCTGTACTGATATCGCTTTTTTTTTTTTTTTTTTTTTTTAAATCATTGCTCTTAAAAGGTTTTGAGCTTTGCTTTGTGAAATAATAATTGTTTACAATTTCACGGGCAAAGAAAAACAATGTGATTTATTCGCTTGCAGGTAATTTTTAATTAATATCAACAGATATAAAAGTATAAGTCGATAAACATTTTCTAACAACGTTTAGAAAATGTTTGGCATCTTTCCACATTGAATCTGCATTTAAAATAGAAGCCTCTTTGACAGGAAAAAAGGAACCATCCACCACTACCTTGTTTGTGGAGATGGAGATAGACACTGGGGCTTTTTATGCGTCTCCCCATGCCATTAAAAATAGATGCCACAAACTGAGAGTGACAGACGGAGGAGGGAATGAGGCTTTGACAAAGACTTATTTAAACGCCGCAGCACAACAACGCGACTAGAGCTTCAGCTCCCACCTTGGCAGCCCAAACCACAAGACAAGTCCTCGCTCTAATCGCAAACATTTATTCAGATCAGACAGCTTCACCAAAAGCCTCTGTGGAGCATCTCTGCCACATATAAAAAGAATCAGGAAGGAAGAAAAGGAAAGCTAGAGACCGACCAAGTGATGAACACACAGACAGAAGGGAATTAGATACACAATACCCATGTTTATATTGCATTAATGTGGTTATTAAACATTTAAACATTGGATTTATTAAAGCTATTAAATAAAACTCATTGTTATTTATTTTTAATTCATGTTTGAATGACAGAATAGTATCACATTAAGTTTATTTGTTTTTGTTAAAACTGCAGAATCCATGCCGAAGTGAAAATATAGCTTATATATGATAAATATAATTTTTTTTCCATTTCAGCTCAGAACAAGACGGACTAAAGAGATGAAAACACAAATGGTGGTAGTAAATATTTATAATGAAGGAAACCAAGATGGAAAACAAACTGCCGGCCATCTGAGTAGCTTTATCTTTAATTTATTAAATGCAAATCACCAGGGAGAATATTACCACAGAATTCAGAAACAACTCAACATGGTTTCATTTCAATTAGAGCTTAACGTGCATGTGTTATGTGTTGTGCAGTAAAAGCCGGGGATTTTTAGTTCTTGGGGTGAGAAACTGAGTAAAGAAAAGTAATAAAACATTAACTAGGTGTTGAGTGGTTCCTTTTCTGAATGAGTTTGGGGCTGAAGGCAGAAAAAAAAAACAAACAAGCACAATTGAAATGTGAGGAATACTGATGAGCTGAAGACTGGCTGAGCTTGTTGAGGGTTTCATTCAATCAAATGTTTACTGAGAAATTATTATTTTTTGAGGAAATGTGCACATGTTGCTAACTTTGTGTAACAATCCTTAAGTTAGGATCTACCAGACAATCTCTCTATAATGTGATTTAAACTGCAAATTTTTTTAATATCAGAGAAGAACAAAAAAAGATAAAAAGATTACAAATATGTAAAGATAGTTGTATTTTTAATTTGTTCAGGCAGTTCAGTGTCCAACCACTGTAAGATGTATCGCCTCTGCTGAAGTGTTGGTGAAACACGAACTTTGAAGGTGAAATTCGTTCAGTCAGTGTATTTAGTGCTTACAACCAACTGGCCTTTTTGATCTAAGGCCCCCAGTAAAAACCTCCTGATCAATTGACACTAAACACATGTGAACCTGGAAGTGACAAATACTAATTGATTGACTCCACGGCAAGTCATCAAATGTCATCTTTACAAATTACCGTTACGAAATGATATTGATTTATGGAAAAAATGTTACATAAAGGTAACAAAGTTAATATAAACTGACACAGGACTGTGATTGGCATTCGCAACATAAAAACTTGCCATGAGCTATTTGTCACATCTGTTCTTCAAATCATCTGATCCTGATGGTAAAAGTGACACACGCCCACTCTTTATATTTATACACATTTTACTGAAATGCCTTCGGGTACCATTGCAATTCTTCCCGTTCTGAGGTCTGCAATTATATGATAAGCCTGTAACAATGTGGTAATGACTGGTGGAAAAAGCCAGAGAAATCAGCTGAAGTAATACGTTATTAGTGCACCTCTACTTATGAGTGAGGTGTGAACCTGTGTGGAACTTGACTTGGAAAAAAAAAACAAAAAACAAAAACATGTCATGTTGCTCAACCAATAACGGAATTTATAGAATAAAAGAATAAAAGAATATACAATATTTCTGGTTCTGCTTAATTGATTTTTGCAAGAACAACAGCAGTACAGATGGAGATGACACTTGTTGACGCTGCTGATCTTTAGCCTTATTTGTTAGCAATACCATTCAGAGTTTCACCAATCTCAGAGGTTTCTTCACCCATTGCCTCGATTTTCTTATCATACACCAATCTGAAGCTCTGACGCGTTATGAAAAACCAAAATTATGAAACAGCTTGCAGGTGATCCATCATCTGGCTGTGATGAAGCATCTCTGCTGTAGGGATGGTAGTATTAACTGGTTTTACTATGACCTGAGATTTTAAATGTTAACATTATCAACTGTGATAGCTGAGTAACACTGAGATAAAAAAAAACAAAACAAAACAAAAAAAAAAAAACACCAAGCGATTATTTCTGGGAAAAGAGGCGCATTACTGGTAAATTACTGTTGAACAACCGGCACAGGTTTTGGGGTTTGTTTGTTTTGTTTTTTTTGTATTTTTAAGGACTGCTACAGGAACAACGGCAGACTAAGTGAGCTATCTCATCAGTGCGGGAGTATTTTGGTGATCAAAAGGAGGACCAGAGGGTTGGTCTACCTGATCACCATCCAGAGACACACTCACTATTACAGGCACACAACAATTGAGCAACATTAAGACACTGTGTGGTTTAAGACTGGTGTGCATGTGTATGTAAAATAAATGGTTGAAATCATTAGGCAAGAATGAGCCTTGATAATCATAGCTTCAAAATCCATAATTGTCCCATCCGATTCTAATGTCACCAGCAGCCTCAGGAGTCAACACACCTAACAATTAGATCATTTAGTGGATAAAAAGCAGTGCCAGGATGCAGTGGCTGACTCAGCAGTGATCATGCGTGTATGCAAATATATAATTAATGTCTCCATGTTTGCGCACGTGCCAGATCGAACTACGTTTGTAGCATATACGTATCCCTAATTACCCCCCTCTGTTTAGCAGTGCATGGAGGTGTGTGTGGCTCCCTGAGCATGTGTGTGGCATCTAGAGCTAATTACAGAAGCTCTTTATTACTCCAGTAAACAACAGAAGCCCAAACAAATGCCCTTCTAAATAGAACCTGAATTGTTCAAGTAAATGAAGAAAAAAAAAAAAAAAAAAAAAAAAAAAAAAAAGAGGCTGAGGGGACAATTGTATGGTAAAGGAAGTGAGGTGTAGCTGCATGTAAGTTGGGAAAAAGAACAAGGTTCATACATGATGTTTAGTGTGTGATGGTGTGCCGGTGTGTGTGTTTGTGTGTTAGTAGGAGTGTAGTGAGTCAACAGAGACCCACACAGCTGTTTGAAGATGCAGTAGGTGCTTCTAGGGACTAGTGTTTTGAAAATTTCCCCAAGCGTTTCTGCTCTAATCACCTAATGAACTGGCAACTAATCAGATAATGTCATCTAAACACTCAGGCGTTTGTGTGTCTGCCTGTGTGTATGTGTGAATGCGAGTGAGCATGAGCGAGAATGGATAGAAACAGAGACAATGCTGCACGGATATAGTGTGACCCAAAGTGTTCAAATCCATCATTCCCCACTAAGTAAATGGGATAATCCCTCAACTGGATGGCTGGTTAAACTCAAAGTGTGTCCTGGTCACTGCTGTACGAGAGTCGCAGCTTGACCTTGAATTCCTGCCTTCACCCAAATAAGCCTTTGCCCATTTGCCGCCTGGATGAAACAAGGAATGGAAACTTCAATTCAAACTAGTAAGAGAAGAAAGTGAAACCTATTTGAAACTTCATTTGGTCCTAATTTCAGACACAGCAGGATGGTTACGAGGGCAAACATTTACTCTGACAAACTACCTACAGGGTGTCCCGAACCTGAGTTAAGTACCAATTGTATATAGAAAAGTTAAATCAGTTTGTCAAGTTGGAGAACGTGCCGTCAGCTGTTAAGAGATGATCAATTCATTCACTGGTGGGATTACCTTTCTATCTCATTAAATTTCACACACAATAACTCCACCTTTAAGATTACGGAAAAAAAAAAAAAAAAAAAAAAAAAAAAAGATTACGTAGCCAATAAATTCACAAAGTTATCCCTAAAGGAATATTAAGTCACAATTTTCCCTCCGGGTTAATTTTCTGAGTTTTGGAGTGCTCCAAGTTTTTGACTGCTTTCTATTTTTCTGCATTGACAGCCACCTAATTAGCGCATTGCATTTAGTCAAATTTATACTAATGCCACGCTATAACAATTTAAAGAAACCAAGACACAAAAAGGTATTTAGTTGTCTTATGTGGCGACTATTTTGATGAGGGTTAGGGTTGGGGTTTAAGCTATAAAAAGTAAAAGAAAAAAAGATGATGCCTACTAAAAAGCATCATGATGTTCGTTGAATTCGCTCATGCAATCAGTTTTGGCACCCCATCCGCAAAAGAATCTGCAATTACATGCTGCCGCTGACATGCCCACAAAGTTTGGCAGCTGAGTGCGATACGTGCCATTAAGTGATGAAAGGATTATGTGGCCTGGCAACTGGTATCTGCAAATGATTTTATTCTCACTTAAATGAAAATTAGGAAGTAGGCAAGTCTGTGTTGCCCAAGATGGAGTTCATTATAGTTTATATGGATAGGGTTGCATATTGTATTTGTTTATTTATCATTTGCAGAAGACAAATCTGTAAAAAAAAAAAAAAAAAAAACAAACAACTGTATTTTTTATTTATTTATTTATTTTTTGTTCTCAATGAAGAGTATAGCCAACTAGCCAAGAAGCCAACTATTTTCTTCAATCTATAGCTGCTGGATTTACCATCTTTTTTTTTTCTTTTTTTTACATTGTCCAGGTATCAAATGAGAGACAAAAGCAAGAGATTACATGAATGTGAAGACCAAATTGTGCTGACAAGGTTACAGAAAGGTTTAGAGTCAATTCCATTACAGGCTCTAATAAAGCAGAGAACCCAGTCTGTGACTTTCGACTGTGAATAAAGCAAAAAGAGCCAGAAGCCAGTACTAAAGATAAATCCCCTGAATCCTTCGCTTGTCTGTCTGACCTACTTTCTCAAGCTACTGATTCTTATCCACAGGAGAGAAAATACATTCTCACCTGTGCTCAATACCTGTTCTCTTTCATAGTATGTATTTCACCCTGTTTATTCAAAAAGCATTGGAGGACGTTAGATACGGTGCCCGGTGGAATCCAGCCTGCATACTGCATAATTGATTAGGATCATTTCCAAAATGTGTTCCTGCCCTTCTTTTTACTTTTGCTTTGACTTACATGCTTTTCACAGAAATTCAGAAAAGTTGCAAAGACTGAAAAAAAAAAAAAAAAAAAACAAAAAAAACAAGTGCAGAACATTATCTGAGCATGTTGCTTATGTCACTCCTCACCTGTACTGAGCCTGGAAGTGTTCCTGGACAAAACTGTGTCGACCTCGGGGCTGCTGTGTGCCCGTTGAAGTGGGACTGGAGGGATCCTCCAATGGACTGTGTCCCTGCAGCCAACGGGAGAGATGAATGGAAAAGAGAGAAATTACATAAATAACAGCAAAAATAAAATGACCCATTCTCATCATCCTTATTTACAAATTGATATAAAACAAATACACGACTATCCAAAATGTGTAAAAAATTTATCTAAGTTAGGAAATGTGATGATGTGAAATTTATTGAGCTCACACACACAACAGGCCTTTATTTCAATACAATTTTAGAACAGAGAGGGATTTCATTTGCGAAAGAAGTAAAGTTTAAATGGTTAATGGCAGCAAAGTCGGCACAGATTGGTGTCAAAGAAATATGTGCGATGCCAACAGTCAGTGTCACGCTGATGTTTCTGATAAACTAAATGGCTGGAAAACCCTACTTGCCGTGTCGCAGAATGACTTCAAGGCTGAATTTAACAATAAAAGAATGGCAGCAATGAGTAAAAGATACAGAAGTATCACTTGAGGACGCGGAGCTACAGATTCTAAGATGTTTTATGTTACGTAGTTAACAGCAAAACTGCCTCTCACGTCAGGGGGTAATGTCTGATTAAACACATTCAGCAGCGAGTTAAGTACAAGTGCGTGGGGAGTCACCCCGCACACCTGCTGGGCTTTTTCTTTCTGTACTGGTGCAACAGAGGAACAAAACCACACCAGAGGTTATATGAACATATGCAGAGCTAGAGCGATTATGTCTGTTGGCCGAGAAACAGGTAGAGCGATAGCTAAAGCTCCACTTCGTCGATTTACTTTAACAAACAATACTTGAACTGAGCCAGCTTTCACAAAATCTGGTTCTTTGTCATTTGTTGAAAACGTTTGCAGCAAAAAAGATTGGCCTCGCGGCATGAATGATGAACACTTTCTAACTCTCTTTATTTAGTCGGGATGGGTTTTTAACCTTCCACCTCTGAGAGAGTTTTAAGCACTTCACATACTAACATTCAGTTTTAAACTCTCATGCGAGGCTTAAACATTAAGCAGTGAACAAAGTCACAGAACATGCAGAGCCCAGGGTCTGGTGTCTGCATCTTCTCTGGGGAAATGAAATGTTCTGAACTGGTCTCGCACCATGTCCTAGGAAATAATGACAAGCCAACTTTGCTGAAGCTTTTCTTTTGTTCAAACAGAATCCAATCAGTGCTGCATTCACTTGGAACAATTAGCTGCTTTCTGGCATACTTGAACACCTCTCCAAGGATGTCTCTTTCCAGAATATAGAATGAAGCAAGAGCACAAAGCACGCATTTGTGACAATTTGTTTTTCTGTACCTCAGTGTACCTGAGCCCATTTCCAAACTTGGCCTTTATTTCCGTTAATGCTTGCCTTCTAAAAGAAAAAGCAATAGTGATACCTTTAATCTTTTGAATATACTGTCAGCAATTAGCTCTGCTGTGTCTTGTAATGACACCAAAAGTCAACACAACAGGTAGAGAAGACAGCTAGACTTGCTGTATGCCTGGTATTAGTATTTCCACATGTTCACCGCCCAGGCATCTCTGCAAAGAATCAATTTTTGACATGCTCACATGCTACATGTAAAGTAAAATAAAACAGCATTTGGGAATCAAAGGATTTAAGGATAAATAAAAAGTTGTCTGATTCTGATTCAAAGGAAGAAATAAAATCGAGGTGCCTGAGCCTGAGAGTGAACCTCCAGCCGCACATCACCCTTAATGGACAGTTTAGAGGGACTTGGTGGGCTGGACAGATACGAAAAGGGGATTCATCTGCACCTGGAGACCAGGCGAGGCAGCATGGGCTAATTGAAGTTGACTTCTATTTCCAGTTGGTACTGGCGAGTTTTGCTCATGGTGAGGAGCGTTGGTTGCAACAACAAAAAACGAGAATTACCCAAAAGCTATTCTGAATGTCTGACATGCAGAGCCTCGCAGTGTTAGAAGGACTGGTGGACATATCAAACAAAACAAACAATGACATTTCTTTTCTATTACAGTGGTCCCTCGTCCTCATCTCTGTTGTATATTCCAGAGCTGAGCTGTGACTGACTTGCTTTTACCCTCTTTTCTCCATCCCGTCTGTTGAGGACAATGGAGAACAATCATCAGACCCTCTGAGACAGATGAGGTTATAAGCATCACCATGGAAACCCTGGCCTCATTTTCCTGAATCAACATGTGGAAACTCTTGTCCTTTTTTTATTTTTTTAAATGAGCCAGATTGGCCTAAAAATTAAGCGAACCCAAAAATCAGACATTCCTTTCATTTTGTAGTATCATGTCCATGTCTAATGTCCATGTGTTTATATTTCATTTCCAACTTAAGTACGTGACTCTCAAAGTGATGAAATGCCTCTAGCATCATGCACAAGGAACACCATGGTAACTGTTGATATGCAGTACGTAAATAATGTTGAGTGGGATTCATCTTGGCAATGAATATTCATGCACATATTAAGAACATATTTTTTGGTTCACCAGTGAAAGAACGTGTGACTTCATTTAAAGGTGAATTCCAACCTTTTACTCACTGCACCCTTCTTCATATAGCTGATGAAACATCATGGCAAGAATGAAAGGAAGACATTTATGATGAACATCAGTGGCAACAACAGGATGGAGTACAGGATGTCTGCAATTTGTTGGACGTGCCGACTTCAGCTGAAGGGAGGAATACAAATAGGAGACAAAGACCGGCTTTGATATTCATGCTTTGTGTATAATAAATCAAAAGCAGCGCTCTTCCACCATAAGCAGGTCAACAACCAGAGCTGAAAACAGATGCCTCCACTGAGAGATAATTAAGGTGAGAGAGGTTATATCGACCAAACAAATGATAACAACCAGACAGTATAGCATATGGTGACATACTGCAGGTCCGCACATCGGGAGAGACAGAGAGAAAGAGCACTGAGTGTACTCAGTCTCTTTATTTAGCACCAGGGGAATAATGAATACCACCACAACACTCCTCCAGTTTTGCTATCGTCTGCCAAAAATAGAAAGAGGGCCTGCCGCAGCAATAACAAGTGAATACTAATATCTAGAAGCACTAAGCTGTTCAACCGTGACACTGGGTGTAATCCCAAAAAACCTGTGAATGTATAACAGATCTAGGCCATATTCAACTGTCTCCTGTTGCTTGGGGACAAAATTGCAGACGGCTTCTACGTGCTCCTGGCAGTGGAACTGATTTCTTAGACTGACACATTGACCCCGGTTTTAGAGCTCAGCATGTTCAAGCTTAAATAGTCGATTTGACTTGTTGTGTAAGTGACTGTAGCATCTACCTCGAGAGGAGCAGTGAGAAGGAGCAAACAAGTTGTGAAGTGAAAACTACAGCAGAAAAATAAGGGAAAAGACTGGAGGAAATTCTCTTCCTCTGCCTTTTTTTTTTTCCCTTTTCTCTCCTAACAGCCAGGCGTTGGTCAATTATAGCACACAGAACTGACCTAATATAATATACTCGCCAAAGGCCTGGAGGACTTTTAGCAATGGGTTCTGGGAATTGGACACACAAACACTTGAGAAAAAGAAGTGAATTATGTGTGATGAGCGTTTATAGTAACACAACACTGAGCCTGTTTCTATTATTGCAGTGGTGCCCTTAAATGATTTACTTTTCATTTTGGCAGCTAAGTCATTCCCAGCATATTGAGCAAGTTTTTGTGGGAATTAAAAAGAACTAAGGTCACTTTGTAAAGAACATCTTGTCCTCAAACTCTTTTGTTCTCCCTTTCTGTTTACTCCCACTCTGAGCGATGAGAGGTCAAACGGGGACTTATCACCACCATCAGCAGAGCTTGGCATCATCGCATCGCAGGAACAGCAGACTGACAAGGACTTCATAGGTGTTGTGTATCAGTGAGAACACAGTTCTTCTGCACACGCCAACATGACGCTGTCCAGGGCCACACATATGATCACACACACCAACACACCCACACACAGCCTAAATTGGTTCTTTAGAGTAATCTATCTTAAGACACATCAAGATGCTTGTTAGCTTTACAAAGTCCATAATAATTCATGTTAACAATGAAATATATAGCGCATTTTTCTTGTACACTGAACAATGATGTGCTCAAGAACCAGGTTAATGTCTTTGGTCCTAGCAATCAGTCAACTTCAGTCCCCAGGGAACTTACCTGGTGATTTTGTGAGTGTGTTCAGCACTATAAGCTTGAAGCTATATGCTAAAAAACAACAGCAGATTGTCACTCTACTCTGTCCTAGGATCCCATGTAGAGGTCTGATAACATTCTCCCCTCCTTCATCTTTCTTCCCATCTTTAACTACTGCATCACTGCAGGACATCACAACAGGGAGGATTTTGTAATGCCCCACCCTGACTGACGGGTGAGCAAATGCTGAATATTAGTAAATAGGAATCGCCATACATCGGCAAGGAAGTCGAAGATGTTTGGCTGGCATGATAACACAGTAATTTCTTGACCTCCAGGCCTTTTGTTCCTTCGAACCACTGACTCAGTTTGGGACCCATTTCTGTGTGATGACTGAGACATTTCTCTGGTTCAGCCACTGTAAATCTCTTTGGCCCCATGCCCTCATTGTCTGCTGGCAGAGGAACAGCTTCCCTCCAGAGATCTTCACACTCCAATCCCTACATGAAAACATATGTTGTTATAAAAGCCCAGCTGAATACCCTGCCACGCATTCATGTGAGACGTTACTGAGGCGCTTCTCTACAGCACACTGGGGAAAGACAGAGAGTTTGACTTGCTGAGTGTGGTTGTATATTCAAGAGTTTGCGTGTATGTGTGTGTGTGTCCTAGTGTGTTTCAAAGCAAGTAAAAGAATCTGAACTCTCAATGAGAATGGAGAGGGGGGGTGTGTGATGTGTGTGGATGGGTGATGTGGGGTAAAAGCAAAGCACAAAAACATTAAGAATAAGATTGGCCTGGAGGTGAGGAGGATAACTAATGACCTAGGGGATGCAGATTGCAGCCATGACACTGACATGCTTGCGGATAAATCACTACCCTGCAGGGCATGAAGTCAGCCACCAGTGTGGTGAGATGTTGATATTTGGTTGAATGTGGGATTCCAGGGGACCAAAGCCCCCAGGACAATTTGTAATTACATATAATAATAACGTATCTGGGGTTGAGGTGTAAACCAGATATATGAGAAATGCACTGAGGAGTGAATCCTTAATTTTTCCTGCTGGACGATCTTTTTGTCATTTTCTGCATCTGCCTTCACCGCAAACGTCCAATGAAAAGCATAATAATAACTGTATATTGAGTCACATATTGTATATTTTTTAATTTATAGAGTTCTAAAGCAGAAAAGTACAAATTTAAGCAAAGATGTTAAGATCATTCATCATTGTAGCATGGATAATTCAGAAGTGTTTACAACCTTTCACAGATCTGCTGTTTTTGTAATGTGCTATTTTACACCTGACCCAACTTCCACTGACAATGAATATCCTCACACTCACAGGTGAAGAAAGATGACCAGGATATCACCCTGAAACAGGAACTACATGCTGCAATGTGCTGGACATGCCAACTTCAGCTGAAGTGAATGTGACACACAGTGAATATTTGCTGGTCAAAAGTGGAATTCGAGTGTGTTTGCAAAAACCAACACATATACCTTCTCCCCTGCCGGATAGGATCGAGTCTGAAGAAGGACAAAAATTGTAATAGTTGTATTTCAACTTATCTGGGCTGAAATTTGGTGCATTATAGCATTGGAACAATCTTAATCCCGTATGGAAACCATTTTAGCTAGGCCAACATGACCCCTGTTGTCTGTAAGGCAGGAAAACCACAGCTGCCTTTCAAATCCTCAGGATGTGTCTCAGAACTCCAGATACAGACTTCATCGGTCCCATTCAACCACTGCAAATCTGACCAGCGATACAAACTTCATTAGTTCCGTGGGCTCACTGTTGCCCACTGCAGCCGCTAAAGAGCACATTTTCTTTCGTAAGCGTCTCAATTAATATTTTAACACTCAACACTGGCAGTTCAAATTTCAATGGCAGCTGGCATTTAGGAGGTATGAGCTCCACACTGCAGCTGAAGTGGCCTGAAGGTGCTTCTGTAAAAATGACAATAAGGAAATTAAATTTTTTAATAACCCTAAACTGCAATCGCTAAGAAAAATGCTTTTTTATTGAGACTGGGAAAAAAAAATCTCTTCAGAGTATATTGGGGCCATCTGAGGATACATGTTGATCCAGTTATCGCCTCAAACCACATTTCTAATCAACACACTGGCTCAAAGCGCTTAACACTTTCACCTTAGCTGCCAGCATACCATTCTGAGTCATTCCTACACACTCAGCTCACACACACGATACACAACCATATACTAACTCACATGTGCTGCCACGCAATTGTTTTTTACTGGTTCAAACCTGTGTAAACACAGGCATGGAGCTCTACACAGAGTCGAAATAGCCTCAATTTCTTGCAAAAAAAGACCATAAAGATTAAGTGGTCATAAGAAGGACAACACCAACCGAGGACAACTGCTCTAGCCGAGCAGAACAAATGCTGAGATATGTGTGGAAAGGAATTTGGTGTGCTTTAATGATTCTTCTTCCAGTTAGGGAGTTTTCAGCACACTCGTGCCATATTCAAGCACAGTGACTTGACGTGTATCACTCAAATCAAATGGCTAAAGTCTGAAAAAATTCTGAGGATCAACCCTAGGAGATAGATCCCTGATCTTTGACGTAGCAGCCGCCTTTATGTGGCGTCATAAATAACAACTGGGTTCTCAAAAACAAACAGCTTATATGTATTGATAGATAAAAAATTGTGTATTAATTTAAATTAACACCATGAGTAAATAAGATAATGGCATCAACACTCACTTTAACCAGTCCACCAACATGTGAAGCTGTCCTCACGCCTGTACTCAGAGATTTTACTCATGGTCAGGCTTCAGAAAAACAAAACAGTTTCATGCCCACCAGTGACAAAACTAAATTTCCCAGTGCAGTGGCCATTTAGAAACATAGACTCGTGGACGTGCTGCAGTTTTCTGTGTACGACATTAAATCCAGCATTTGAAAGAAAAGCATGAATTCAGAAGAACAAACATAGATGTAGAAAAGTTGAATAAGCATAATGTTGATTTGGTAACTTTCACAGTAAACACCATTTGGTGTGTCAGATGTTAGACACAGAGACCGTCTGTGTCCAAGTGAGCAAATTGACTTTATCATTCTTCTGTGTTATAAAAGGAGAACCAAATATAGAGGCAAAAAACGAAAGATTAAAGAAAAAGGGACACAGTAAATAATTCACGAACTATGCAAAGAGTCAGTCTCCCTAACGTTAAATCTCTAACGTTAAATTTTTACAGCATTTTGATTGAGCTATGATTGGCATTTTGCGAAACGCACATCTCGTCTTTAACTGTGTATTTGTTTGCTTAGTAAGTTGTTCCTGGGAACATTTCGGATGAGCTGAAGTAGCCCACGCTGGTGAGGCTGCTGGTATCAGCTTAATGTTTTTGCTCTCCTGCTGGATGAGATGACGTCTCCCGCTGAGCGTGCGAAATTAGGCGAGCCAATGTTGACATAGCTGTTGGCTGCTTCAGGAGACAGCCAGACCTACCCTTGTCTTTCAGAGAGAGCGGCTGCCACCAGAGCATCTGAACAGTCATATCAGTGCAGGCCAGGTTTCATTAGAAGAGAGCATGTGTCTTACACCTCGAGTTTGTCGACACAATTTGAGCTCATCTCCCAATTAAATGACGTCTACTAACAAATCAAGCTGTGCTTAAAGTCTAAAGGGGTTGAACAAGGTCAACAGGCAGAAGTAGAGGAAGACAGAAACAAAGAAGCAGAGCGAGCAGCAGGGGGACAGGAAGAAAGAAAGCTAGACAGACAGACAGACAGACAGACTGAATTCAGGTGTATTTGACCTCTTAAATTCAAAGAATTGCAAATTGCAAATTCCACTGGAGCAACATCTACAATCACTTAGGGCTGAAATGTACAGCTAAGACTAACGACCAGTAAAAACTTAGTTATTTAACTGCAGGACTGGGCACAAAAACAGCTATGGTTGCTAGTGATTACTTTTCTGAGGCCCAAAATAAGAATTCAATATAACTTTTTCTGTCAGGTTAAAATAATTCTAATATATATATATATATATATATATATATATATATATATATATATATATATATATATATATATATATATATATATATATATATAGATAAGTCAGAAAAAAACATTAAGTTGTCATAGTTCAGATAGTTCAGAAGTTGTTTGTGCTTTAGAAATAGCTTAATACTTGTCCGTTGATGGAAAAGTAATTGGTTCTTTAGTCTGGTTCAAACCTAACAGTGGAGGGGGCGGGGAGCAGTAGAAGAGAGAGAGAGCGATAGAGTGCATGGACACAGTGTTCCAGTGAGGGGATGGTATGAAAGAAACGCTGTCTGTGCAATAAAGCGGCTGACTCACCCCTATTCTCTCAGCTCCGGACGGCTGCCGCTAATTCTACCTATTCAAAGCCAGCTTAAGGTAACAAGGCAGTCTGGGAGATAACAGAAGAGGCCACAGGCATTTCCCCCCTCTTCTTTCCACCTGTCTTCCTCTGCTCTGTTCCACTTATCATAACCCCTTCTTCACTGTCACACACTCTTTCCGAAAGCTCTATGTCTGAGTCTCTTTCACAGAATCTCTCAACAAAATGATCACAATCAATGTATTGATTCTGACTTATTACACCAGTTATCAGTCTGGAAGCAAATAACTCCAGAACCTTCCTCTGATCTCAGGCCGAACCCTATCTGAAGAGCACCACTCCATTTCATACGGCGCCAAGTGCAGCCAGACTCGGCGCTCTCTGGCTGTTACTATGGAGATGCCAGGTGGGCCGAAATAAAGGTAGAAGAGAAAACAAGCAACCATAGACAAGAGCCGCTGGCAGAGCTCTGACAGCCAAATCTGGCTTGGCAGTGGAGGCTAGAGCCATCTCTCTTTCTCTCCCACTCTTTGTCTCTGTCTCTCTCCCACTCTCTGAGCCTCATCTGCTCTTTAGAACTATTTATTATCAGACAAAGACTGATTTCGAGAAATAAGCAAATTGATGGGCCTTGAGATGAAGGGGAGGGACTTCATTAGCTTCTGAAGGGGGAAGTCTCCACCTTTGTGCTCTTTGAATGAATATGAGCTCTGACATGGACGTTGCCAGATCCAGTCATGCAAAAACAGCCCTGCTGATCTTGGCATGTCTGCTTGGCATTCTGGTAAAGACAGGCAGAGATCTCACACGTAAGGGCATGCCAAGAAATGTTTTAATGAAATGTGATCACCTGTTAAACTAGTAAAAATCCTCATAAACAGTTTCTGAGTGACAAAGGGGACAAGAACAGATCAACAGTGTTTCCTCAGGCGGGGGTTAATTTGGTAGAGCTCACTGACAAATTTCAACTACAGCTGGTGTTTGTTATGTCAGCCCACTACTCTTGTTGCATGATAATGTCGATAGAAAGGATGAATGATAAGAATGAAAAAAGTAGTAAGTATATTTTTCTATTATACTGGTTACCCTGATATTATGAATGTATTTCTTTCCTCTTTTTTAACTATGACTTATCATGAGAGCCAATGCTTCAGTAATAAATTGAATACATAATTCTGAAAATGTGATGGTACATGCTCTTCCATAGACGTCCCAGGCAGTGACGATGTGCTTCTTTCAGGACCAAATTAGATTTCTTGGCTGACATCAAACACAAAGGCAAGATGAAGGAAAGCAGACAAATTGACACAGTAACAGTAACGGAGCAGCAATAGAAAACAAAATAGCCTGCTAAGAGTCATGGCATAAGATGCAGCTCATTATCAGGAACTGTACGTTTGTCCGTATGTAAAGAGTGTGAAAGAACATCGAGAACAAAAACAGGACACACCTCAAACTTATCTCGGGTCTCAAAGACAGAAAGACGGCCATGTGGATCTATTATATCATAACATGTCAATGTTGCTGGTGTAACGTTAGTTAACACATATGTTAGATTAACATTTATTGTGTCCTCTATGGAACACAACGCTGCTAGCGCTTGTCAAAGAGCCTCTGGTTTGGACTGCACAAGGTCTGTGTCTGTTTTTTAAACCCTTGATCCTCATGCACAATCTGCCACAATTGCACATTAGCACTTGAGCTGCAATCAAACCAAAGTGAAAGCACACAAACACCCACGCACAGTCAACTGTAACCCAAAGAGCTACACTACTAATAACAAGCTCATTAACACTGAGATTC
The DNA here is from genome assembly GCF_900963305.1 of Echeneis naucrates. NCBI lineage: Eukaryota > Metazoa > Chordata > Actinopteri > Carangiformes > Echeneidae > Echeneis > Echeneis naucrates. The sequence goes on from NC_042511.1 coordinate 16,829,142, forward strand.
AATGTATCTTCATTTTTTTGAGACTTAGAAAGAAAAATGTAACATGTTAATATCAATCCATTTTAGTACAAATCATTTAGTTTAAAAATAAATGCAGATAAGCAAAGGCCTGTTAATTGACCAGACTTTCTGACTAAAAATGGAGCTAAATGACTTGGACGTGACTGAGATATAAATATTTTCTTTTCAGTTCAGGCCTCCAAGGACCATGATGATGAACAATAGAGAACAGGTGACAGGAACAGGTCAGACTGCAGCGCAGCCACCAGTCCTGTTTAACAAGCCCACAGGCACCAGGAAGACACAACCCTAGAAGGAAGCAACACCGGTAAAGGTGGGTGTGGTGGAAGTGACAATGAACAAAGCAGAACGGGAGTGTTTACCTGAGTGCAACTCACAAAAAGCACCTTACAATTTTCACCAGCACCAGCAAGACCAGTTCCTCATACCAACCCTGATCACACAGAAAACGACAGATGATAATGAGTGTGAAAAATGTTCCACAAATCCCTCTGGATCTGTGGCAGATTGGTTATCTTCGCCGCCCGCCTGTCAGATTGAGGGTGACGATGTGAATGGCTAAGAGCCACCGGGGATCTTTATCTCTGCATTGATTACAGCAAAAAACCTCACAGGAGACGTCATACCTGAATCCATGAATTTCATTTTCCACCTTTCATCCAGTCTAACAGTCTAATTCATCATTAAGCCTGCTGTGTAAATTCAACAGCCAAAAGTGAAAAAAAAAAAAAAAAAAAAGTGGGGCAGTTACAAAACTTATCACCATGAAGAGAATTACCAGTTAACCTATACATGTCTTTGGATGGTGGAAACTTCACACAGAAAGGACCCAGGCCGGGAACTGAACCCGCAACCTTCGTGTTGTGGAACAACAGTGCTAACCACTAAGCTGCCGTGCTGCCCTACATTCAATAAAGGATAATTCTGGTAATGTTCTACATCTTTCTTATTGTCGGATACCAGGCAAAATAAAACCAACAATGAATTTATCCTCCTCTCTGAGCAGTCAAAGGCTAATCATAACTTATTCATCTTTGTCCTACAGCTCCACTGTTGGTCAAGTAACTATAAAAACATCAACGAGCTTCATTATTTACCAGGTGACATGAACCTGTTATAATATGATATCCAAACTTGTAGCTGTACATTTTGTCCAGCCCAATACACATTACTCATCTGTGAGTAACCTACCTAAAAAAAACAAGCAAAATAAACTGTCCTTTCTTTTTTCTATTATTTTTCAAACAAATATTATACCTGTGTTTTGTTTTTTTTTTTATTATTAGAAAACTCATTGATTTGTTCTGGTTAGAGACACACAATTGAAAGATGATGCTACACAATCACATTTCCACACAGTGTGTAGACTTAAAGGCCAGTAATTCTGAAATGTATCCATTTTATCATTTGTGAACTGAAATTTTTGTAAATGATTTTTTTTTCCCCCCCAGGGCTGTTCATTTCTTGATATATTCTGAAATACACACTTTTATAACAATGAATGCACTTTCAGCTTTGTAAGCTTTTTACATGCAGTCCAGATGAAAAAAACAAAAACAAACGTGAAGGTCATTGAATTCCCCATTGATACAAAGTTCATTCAGGAAAAAAAAGATTTTTGTACGTTCACAGTGCGAAGGCTTTCTTTCAGTGGCATTTTTTAAGTTTAAGTTTAATTTCGCATAGTCCTCACTTCACCCCAACCTTCAACAGAGGAACTTCTTTTACATAAAACTGCTTTTCTCCAAGTATGTCTCCGCATTTCACTTTTATTTCCTCTCTTCTCTTTGGTATAGACAGAAGTTTATCTTGCCGATGTTCTTCAACTATTTCAAGCCAAGACATCCTTTGAAATATTAATGTACTTAATTAAATGTTTCCTAAGAAATGTCATGAATATTTCATTCACATCGTAAGATTGATTAAAAGCCTTTTCCTGTAAATTTTCAACTGCAGGTTGGTGCCACAACAGTGACATTTAGTCTAAGTTACGAAGCTCTTGTCAAGCACTTGTGTGTGTTTGTACGTGGCAGGTCACCAAGAAGCATAAAAAAGCCATAAAACACACACATTATTGTGTGTGACTCACTGTTTGGTAAAATCGGAAGGAAGCTAAGATAGAAAAATAAAAGTTCATTTAAAGTGCAAGAAAAAGAGAGAGCAGGCAAGGGCAACCCAGTCTTTTCTTGCAGAACATGTGAGAGAGGATTTTCAAAGCTCATCCTGAAAACTCTTCAGTGTCACACACACACACACACACACACACACACACACACACACACACACACACACACACACACACACACACACACACACACACACACACACACACACACACACACACAGCCAATGTTGCTGTCACATATGGACCTCCTCTCTGACTGTTACGCCCCCTGAGAGGATACATTTAAATTTTAATAACATCCCACAGCATGGCATTTTAGTTACAGCACTCCACCACAGGGTGGTCTGCTGCATAACTGGAGAGGAGGGTCTCTACTTCAGATCTCCTGTCTCACAAGCTCTCTGGAACTACTTAGTCCCCTGCAAAGAAACGTCATGAATGATTTCTCCTCTGCAGCTTTATTCTGATTTTTTGCAATATCCGTCATAATTCGGTGGAATAACAGTTGTGTGCTGGTTTTTATTCAAGCAAAGTTGCTTTCAAAGGCAGGATTGTAATATCTTCAGGTGATTGTCAGGTGAGCCTGGCAAGGGACCTGTTATTACAGTTACTGCCCTGACACTTCTGAAGGAAGTTCTGGCAACAATATTTTTGTAATTTTATTAAGGAAGATGTTATTTCAAAATGGAAATATTATAAATAATTGATATTTCTTCTCTGACTCCATTGTTATCCACTTTTGTGTCCCTTAAAACTTCTACTGAATATGTTGACCAGGATCTGTTTCAAATAACCCTGGTTTCACAGCAGGCGACTGTAGCACTCCTGAGCATTTTTCAAGAGAATGGTGGAGACCAAAGCAGAGGTAGATGGGGAATGAAATAATGAACTAACATTCCTCAGGTTGACAGAAATAAGACTTTAAAAGAATGCTAGCATTGCTAAATTGCTAAAATCAGTTAATATTTAATGGTTTTCAGAAAGGAAACTAATCAACACGTCTTTGACTGGGCAAAAATCTATATTGGCCGTTTTTGCTTTTACATCCCATGCTAACTGAACTCATGTTGCAGTCTGGCTTTACCAGAGGGTGCTACACACAAACATTCATTTGAGAAACCTGCAGATGGAAGATCCTCAGATGTAAACCAGTTCTTGCTTTATTTCCCTGTATGATCTCTACTCTCATTGATAGTTTAAAAAGTACATTGTGTCCACTGATTTTTTTTTCCTCCTTCCTCTGTATTTTCAGCTAGTTGTCATACTGAATTCTTACAGATGTTTTTCAAGGGGGAAGGCGAGAAGAGACAGGTAAAAGAGCAGTGTGTCACTCTGTGAGTTGTGTGAGAATTTTGTCTGGTGTGTGCGTGCTGGAACATTGAAAAACAGCCAACCCTCCATTCCCTCCTTCTTAATCGCTGTCACTTTATATCTTTAACCGCTGCCTTTTTCTCATAATTTGCTCCCCTGAATTTCTAAATATATGACACAGAGTGGCAGAGTGGAGAGAAATGTTGAGACATAACTCAAGGTTAAACAATGAAAGATTCTGAATTTCAAACTTTCTAAACGAGCAAGAGCCTTTTCACAAGTGACAGCGTACAGGGAACGCCTAGAGGTGACACACAGCAAAAGGAGCTACCAGAGCAGCTTCATTCACGAGGCTGAGAAAAACAAAGTCAATAACTCTGCTTCACAGCACACAGCACCTTCACATCCCTGACCAGAGTCCATATCATATCTGCGGAGGTCTAACAGAGCTGCAGGGACCGGCTGGGGTGGAAGAATAAGAGGGAGTGAGAAGGCCCACTAAGTCATTCACCCCTCACCAGCTGATAGATTGACACATTACATCAAGAAAGGGCCTTGGAAATATACTTGAACAGGGAAAGTGAATTATGGATGAAGCCAGAAATATTTCAAAAAGCAACAAAAATATATTACATTCACACACACATTATCCCTTACAAAACATAAATCTTTCTTCTTTTCACAGCAGAAACCCTCTTTGAAAAAATTCAATTGAAAGTAAAAGCCAAGAAGAGAGAGTGGGGGGAGGGGAAAAAAAAAAAAAAAAAAAAAAAAAAAAAACAACAAAAAACTCCAGGATGTCTCTTTCAAGAACCTTCACTCTCCCTCTCTGTCGGAAGGAATTTATGGCATTTCAGAAATGTCACTTGCATTTAAAGTGAGGTCTATGTCTGTGTGTTGGGTGGTAGTTGTGTGTGTGTGTGTGGGGGGGGGGCGAGGGGGGAATCACACTGCTTTGATGTAACCTGTGACAGACTGAGAGCAAAGGGCCAACTAACACCAAGGTTCCAACGCCATCATCCCTTTCGGCTCTATCCAGGCACCAAAACCAGTTTTGCACGGACAAGTACAAGTCAGTTTGTGGTGATCCCGCTGCACCACAACAAAAACATCAGCCTCTACACACCACTGTATTTGTATAGTGCACACTCACACATGCTCCATGAACACTTACTGCTAAATTTTCACACTGACATGACCCTTGAAAGATAGTGATATTATACATCCTGGCATTAACTCGTCTGTTGGTGACCACTCAGTTTAATCAGTCGGATCGGTGAAATAAAGTTTATATGTGAGTTCAAAGTTGTTTTTAAAATTCAATAAATGCTCTGATTTGTGTGTAAAATACTAAAAACCGGCATCTCTCTGAACATTTATAATTGAGGGGGGATACATTATTTAATAAATTATTAAACTTGAAATATTAATGAGACTGTTATTCTGCAACAGCAATTGCTAATTTGAATTTCAGAAAACTTTCTTATGTCGTCTGTGCCACAACACCTCTTTGTGGTGGGTTACCTGCTGTAAATGACATCCTGTCAAAGCTCTTTCATTGTTTTTAGATATATGCCTGTACTCTTTGATAGATCATTGAGCAGAGTATGTATTAAACGTATGGCTTTCAAATAAACTCCAGTGCGATCCATGCATTCGAGTCCATTTCTTGGATAGATTGCGACGACATGAGCCAAAATTGAGTGGAGAGCTATCAGGCACACTATTTCTGCCCCTCTTGATAAGAGAGCTTGTTCGCTTTACCACATGCTCTGACTAGATTTTCAAAGTCTATGCATTTGGCATCAGGGCCATGGGATGTTTTTTTCTTCTCCATTCCTCCACAGTCAACCCTCCTGGGGCAAAAAGCCAACCACTATTTAAAATGGAATAATGCATACATAATGCTTTGGCACTGGTGTTGAATTGGCAAACCTCCTACCCTGCTACTGTCCATAGGGTGAGATAGATGAGTGTTTAAATGCACTCGCTCTAAATCCCACTCATGAGTGGCCTGAGGCAAAATGTAGCTGTGCTGTGTGCTCACTCAATGAACACTGGGATTTCTACGCAGCTCTGATAATACACAGTTGGTGTGGTGGTTTAAGCTGTTGTACCCTGGTTTAGCCAATCCTCCCGTTTTGAGATCCAGTCCTAAAGGGAGAATGAAATGCATCAGTTCTGAGAATGAGCAGCACTCGGTTGTTTTGCCTGATATACTTCCACTCACTGAACACCGCGAAAAGAATGATGATAATTTGAGATGTTATTGTGCACAAAGCCATGACTTCAATCTGGTCATTTGTTAGCTGCTAAGGAATGCTGCAAAGGTGGTGCCACTGAAAGCGAGGGCAAGAAACCAAGTGAGTTAGCTCCTATTGGTGGGAGGATTAACATTACTGAGCTGCCTTTGTGTGTGCTCACAGAATGGTATTACGTAATGTCACTTGGGTGAAGCTGTGGGACTGGTCACACTGCTCGTAGATCAGGTGAGCTGCACAAACAGCATTTACAACACCACTAATAGTGATCCTTGCGATCCTTGCATGCAAATTTTACAAATTGCTTGTATACTATTTACCAGTTTAGATACACACATCATCTAATGGACTTCAATACAACACCTTTGTAATAAATAAAGTATTTTGATGATGATTATTGTTTTGATTAACACTGTGTCAGGTGACGCTCAAAGACTTGTTTGCTCTCGAGTCGAGTTACTGTGATTCCAAATAAATCAATAAATCCACTCTAAAAATTCTGAAAAGCCTGTTCAGATCATAAACTGCGAGGGGAACAGTATAGCCTGGACCGGTCCATCACAGTATAACGCAGAAATTCATGTCAACCAAAGATTCTTCTGAACGTGTTCACAACAGCAAGATAACTCAGTGGATAGAGTACGTAATAAAACAATGACATGAATATACAGTTGCTCAGAAAGGATGTTACACTTGTTCTGAGTATTTCAAACACATCTCCTGAGGACAAATCATGACGGGAATAAAAATGAGAGAGTAACAATGCCACAGCATTGGACAGATGTCAAAAAAAATGTGACGGTCGCAGGTAAAGCACAGGTTGAGAGGAAAAGCGTAGTCACTGCAACACAAAGAACTGGTTTGTGTAAATACATCGGTGTAATTGACAGGCATGCTGTTGTTCAAATGAATTTGACCAACCATTTCTAAAGAAGCAAAAAAAAAGAAAAACAACCCCCCCCCAAAAAAACAAAAAAAAAAAGAATGGCCTTGGAAAAAAGTTTACACTATAAAATATGATTTTGGCAGCATTATTCTACAGAGGGAACAGCAACAGACTTCATGTATCCAATTCTAGTTACAAAATACATGACTGCATTAGAAACATTTAGATATCTTTGTAGGTGGGTCAGGAGAAGTGTCCGGATCAGGCCAAGGTGGCATTCACTAAATATCTGTGATACAGACAGGGACACAGTCAACACTGTTAAGTTTCTGTCAGCTCAGCATGACCTGCATCGGTCTAGATGCCTCATAGCATGAGGGGGAGTCAACGTGAGGATATTCATGGCAGAACTAGTTTTGAACCATTTCCTCTATCTATGGACATTTAAACTACAAAATTTCGAATTGTGGAATAAAAAAAAAAAAAAAAAAAAAAAAAAAAATGTGGACAATGGGGCATTGCATTTTTCTTTCTCACTGAAAAAGTCAGGATTAACAGACAAAATTAAAAGAGCATAAACATTACTAAAAGCATAAGAAATTACTATGTCAAAAGAAAAATCATTCAGTTAAATATCAGCAGGAAATAAATATTCTGCAGGTACAAAAGGTGACAAAAGGTGCTTTAGGACTGATAGGAAAGATTGCCTTTATTCTCATGATGTTATGATTTTTTTTTTTTTTTCACATTGTGAATGGCAATGTGGAAATAAAAAAGATCTCCTTAATTGTTTACTTTGGGAAATACTTTATGATTCAACATATTTGAATCGTAATATGGTAAAATACATTTCTTGTAAAAAAGTGTTGAGCTGAATGTGCTGCGATTCACGTGACTACAGTGAAATCACCTGCCTCATTCTGACTGAGGAAACCCTGCACATGCATGCGGTGAATGATTGTGTGTACAGGTGGGCACTTAGACTGACAATTAAATTTTATTGGGTGATTATTCAATGTTTTATTAGTCAAGTGCATGGTGCCATAATGGGGCCTCAGCACAGCAGTTACTAGATCGACAGCGGCTTCATATGAATGCGTTACGACCATATGAACATCTGCTAAATAGCATGTTGTTGGGATCATTTTTACAAGTTTACCCTAAATATATCAGGCTAAAAGGGAGATGAGTGTTGGATTATGTGTCAGGGTTTCTATAACTGACTTATTGTTCAAAGTCACATCACTGATTATAGAGTAGGCGATGAGGTTAGACTGATTACTTACAGTTTGCCTCTATGTAAGATGAGTGTGACATAATGTGACCTGTTTCATGCAGTGGCCTGCAATGGAAGCAAGATAAACACCACAGACAGGCAGTGTGTGTGAATGTTACATGTGTACCAGTTTGTACTTCTTATTGGCGTTTGAAAATGTTTCATACATAGATGAGGCCACCCAACAAATCCCTTGGTGACAGCAAAAGGAAAAACTTCCTTTAAGAGGCAGAAACATTAGATAGAGTCTAATTGTAGGCGGCCATCTGTCTCGATCAGTACAAGTCATGGTACCAATTTTTTAAAACTTGAGTTCCAGGTTTTTTTTATCGTCATCAACAGTATAAAGCATGAGCACACTGTGCAACATAAATCAATTTATAGTGAGGGAGAGGCATCGTTTCATTTTCGAAAATCAGACGTGTTCCCGCCCTGAGGTAAAAAGCAAGTGATTTTCTTTCTCTCTGCCTTGTAGCAGAAGCAGAGGAAAGCCGGCTTTATGATACCATGATTCACTGGCAGCCTAATGGGAGCCACAGCCCTAAGCTCTTTATGTGGCATGAAGGCTGCCTCTAATAGTGCTGCTCAGACAGGGTGAGCTCAGTTCTGGGTGGCAGCACACTGACAATCCAGTTCATAACATTTACTAATGGGACTGGAGGTCATCGGGTCGAGGGAGAACCAGAGGCAGGTGCCACTAGACTCCAGGTCGTCTAGAGAGAAAGGGGTATGTATTTCCAGAATAAAAACTTTTAAACACAAATTAAGGCTTCATAACAGCGAATCCATCATAGCAGGTCTTCATATTAAGCATTTATTATTGTGTGCACACAAACACCCAAAAAGTACTGGATAACTGCCTTCCTACAGCCATTTGACAGTAATCACTGATGGCACCGAATGTCTCTTGGGACACTTAGACTAACCTTGACTGGCAGGAAGAAATTGTTGGGCTGGTGACTGAACATTGTGTTCTCCTCACTCAACATCCACGGCAGAAGTGAACTTGAACAAGGAACCTACACCCACTGACTGCACTGTGGATGCTCCTGTAATGTGTGTGTTTACTTGTCATGGTTGGGTTAAATTTCCTGTGTATAAACATCTGGTGAAATGAAGAGCAATTTTTGAATTCATATGCATGAACTGAAAATTAATGGAAGTGTTGGTTTGTGTGTTGAATCGAGCACTAAAGTGCTCATAATACAAAGATAAGATAAATAAATATTTATATATCGCTAAATAATGACTTTTGTCCATCAAGGCACTCAACATATCCCTCCATGTGCGAGCACTTGGTGACAGCGACAGGAAAAGCTTCCTTTAAGAGGCAGAAACCTTAGACAGAACCAGGCTCATTGTAGGCGGCCATCTGTCTCGATCAGTACAAGTCGTCGTACATATTTTAAGTTGCAGCTAAATGACAAAGACAATTAAGCACCCACACAACAAATAAACAGATGTTTTGGTGTTAATGCCTTGTACAAAACCAGCGTAACAGATAGACAGTAAAGTCTGTCAGAAAACAGAATAAACAGCAAAAAGAGGCAACAAAGCAATTAAAGGCGACAAAAAACAAAAGAAACTGTTAGTGTTTTTAATTTCCCATCATGAATTTGAGTTGCATTAAAATGTTCGTGCACTTCAGTCGTATCCAGTAAGTTTGTCCACCAAAGGACAAATTTTACTGGCACCTGTATCTTGGCCACCCGTTATGATAAAAAGCCATCAGCTCTGTCATGATGTGTCTGCCCTTCATTCGTTCTCACCATAGCATGTCCAGTCCTGGCTTATTTCCAAGTGAAAGGTTGCAAGGTGAATGTCCTACATACATCAGAGACAATGTGGGAGACAGAGAGAGGAAAGAGCAGGAGAGGGAGAACAGCTTCACTGGGTTTCAATTAAACCTCAGCACAGTCACAACCACAGCAGTCAGACTGGAGCTCCACGTGGAGCTCCAGTCTGACTGCTGACTCATTCGGGGGTTCCTGGAATAGCTCTTGAACTTTCTTGAAAATGCTCTTCTTTTGTACACAAATTTGAAATAACTTCAGACTGGCACAAACAGAGCTGTGCTTTTCCAATGCTTTCACAGAAGGGCAGTTTCAGCTTATTTCTGAAGCAGATCGCACAAGTGCATCCCACACTAATGTACAATCCCAGTGATGCATACAGCAACATCCGGCGGCTGAAGCTGGATTATAAAGTCATCTCCTGTGAGCTTCTATCGTATTAATACTTTCTTGCAGCTACAATATAAACTCAATATATTTCCACCCTCCAAAATGAAGCAGGGAAACACTTGAATTGCACTGTGAAATTAAAAGTACACAACAAGTAAGTTGCGGTTCCTGCCTTATTAAAAAAAAAAAAACATTGATAAGGCACTCATTAAAACAACACCAGCAACGTGGACTCACCTTGGCATTAGCTTTGGTCTTGCTGCTGCTGTTGCTGTTATTGCTGGGACTGGGACTGGCGTCTTCATGGATTCTGTCCAGGAGCCAGAGGAGGAACTCGAGCGCATCATGCTGAGAGTTTCCCCGAAACTGAGAACCATATTTGGCCACGATACTCTGGAAAGAGACGTATCACAGTTAATCACTTTGAGTGATTTCAAAGTCATGAAATATTGACATCCTTCCTGACAAAATGAGGTCATTACAAAGAACACAGGGAAATTGTGAGTTAAAGTTGGTTCTGTGTGGAGCTTTCATGGAGTGATGGAAACAGGAAGGTGCACCTCACTTTCTCCTTACTATAGCGTCATAGATAGATAGATAAATCGATAGATATATATAGAGAGAGATACAGATAGATAGATTTGTGTACATTTCCCCCAAGCTCAAGGTGACATATCAGTCTAAATCAATGAGCAGGAATATAATTTAAAAAGCTCTAATGTGTAAAATGACTAAAACAATGACTTAAGCATCTGTAGATTTATTGGGTTGTTAAAGACTTACTTGCTGCAGATGTATTTCAGTTAGTATCCATTTAGTATTGAGCCCTTCCAATGCATTAACCTTTTAATACATTCATACATTTCTGCTGTTATTTTTTTCTCTTTTATTTTCCAAATCAATGAGGTAAAACCACCTGATTCCAATGTAAGATATTAGATTAATATGCAAAACTGAACCAGTCTGTTCAGACAAAAGAGACACAAAACATCATGACAACACAAGAAAAAAAAAATTGTACATTTTAACTCTGCTGCTAGATTTCCAAAAACATTGTTGGTTCTAAGTTGACAATTCTTCAATTCTCTCATACGGTAGACAAGCCACTGAAGAGCCATTTATATTAAATTCAGATACAACTCCACCAGTGACGTCCAAAAAAAACAAAACAAAACAAAGAATCACTTGTTTCAGTAAGATATAGGGCACAGACAAGAATCATGAAAGCAGAGCACCAGTCAAACGGGTGAAATAACTTCATCCTCCCTTTTCCACATTATGATTTAAATGGACTCAGACTGCTATTTTCAGCAGCATAACAGCATCTCATACGTCAGCATGATGAACCAGTATCTTCAGAAAATATTTTCTCAACGTATTAGTGATATCCTTAAATCTGACAGGTGTTAGGAGGGAAAAAAAAACTGCCAATTATCATTCAATTATGACTTTATGAGACAGATCAAACTAATGATAGTGTTAACTCCATACTAGAGGGATAATTATCCAACTCTGTATGACTCCTCTGTGTGTGACTGACAGGACCCAGGCTTTACGCCGCACCTCATTAAAAATCACCACATCATACCTGCAATATATCAATATCTAAATATAAACACAGTTGGGGAGCCCCACACACCCTTCCCCAACCCCATCTGATGAAAGCCATCACCATGGGGAAGAACTAACAGGGGATGGGGGGGTTGAGGGACAGACGGAGAGAGGGAGCGTTATAAAGGAGGTTGTTCTGTCTCACAATCTAAAAAGGGCCACACAGTTATGGTCGGCCCAGGCATGAAAAGTGAGAAAACAGCACAGTCTCTCAAATTCTACAACAAAACAAGGAACGGGACTGGGGTGGGGGCACAAAAGGACAAGAGTTAGGAGGATTTCTAAGGCTAAAAAAGCCTCCGTTGACGCAGAAGCCTGGTGGCAGCAAGAGGTTACGACTTCATTAAGAGTAGGGTGCAACAGACCTCATCTCTGCTGTCTTCTTCCCATCACTTCTCTCTCCTTGAGTTTATTTGTGTGTGTGTGTGTGGGTGTGTGTGTGTGTGTCACAGCTGGGAGCGACAGTTTTGATCATCACTTTGATATCTGTTTACACTTTTGTCTCTGAAATGTACCACAGACTCAAAGCCACTGAAAAAGATGTGGCGAAGTATTCCCAAGCATCCCGAGTCCTTTGTTTCCTTTTAATTGATTTTTTTTGTAAAGTGAAAAATGGAGGACAGAGAAGGAAAATTCTGACTGGCCAATCCTAGGAACACAAAGAAGAGAAAAACAAATAGATTAAAATGTGGAGTTCCTCTGCAGCTGACCTGAGCCCAGCTCTGACGGGATCTTTGCTGTTTGTTGCGCAAACAGCTCCAAGAGAGGATGAAGGTAAGTGGACAGGTCAACTTGAAGGAGCACAGAAGTTGTGTTAAGAGCGAGTGCTCAGTTTACAACAGGGATTTCAATCTCAGTGCACATGTGATTGGGGCTGCCCTGATGTGATGAGCTCAGATAGACTCTCTCTTATTTCTCTCCAGCTTGAAACGACATTTTTTCCCCATTTACTGACTTTCATTTAAGAACATGTGAACCTACATGTTAGCCATTTACTCAACTTCAAATTAATAGATATCAGAAGAACACTTAAAAATTCACTTTCTTTTTTAAATTAATAATTTCTGCTAAGACTCCTAACCATAATTATTAACATGAAATTGTCAAAAGACGGGTAATGTATGAACACCCACTTATATATATATATATATATATATATATATATATATATATATATATATATATATATATATATATATATATATATATATATATATATATATATATATATATATATATATATATATATATTATATATGTATATATATATATTATATATACATACACATATATATATATATATATATATATTATATACATACACATATACATATATATATATATATATATATATATATATTTGGACCAGGGTACAACACTCTCCTTTAAATTCAAATTTTCTGGTTACACAGTGGCTTAAAACGAAAGAATGAAGATACTGGAAGCCTTTCCACAAAGACAGCGTAAAAGTAAAGATAACAGAATGACAAAAGACAGACTTAAAGCCTGCACAGTCTCAACAGCAGAGGCCATGACCTGGTCAGCAGAGATAGGGCTGCACTCTATCAATATCCCCCCCGTTTCCATGCCCAGATGTCTTTTTTAGCATCCAATCCTGCTATCTTTGCCTCACCTCACATATCATTACCTGCCCAGAAGCCTCCTCCTCCTCCTCCACCCATCCCACCTTCGCCCTGCTCTGTAAGTGATAACAGATCAGAGTGCTGGCAGGCTGGGAATTTACTATAAACATACATCAAGGAAATTACCCCCCTGTCGCTCCCTAAAAAACCCATTTACACCACCTCACCTCATTGTGATCCAGCCTGACAAACAGGCCTCCCCGGATTCCTCAGCGACAGAGAGACAGACAGTGATGCTGACAAATTAGGACAAATTGTGGCAGGGCATAACCTAAAGAGGAACTAAACAGACTCTTTTTTCGGCCCACACACTGCCCATGCACCCACCTCACCCAGCACGGGTGTGGCTGGAATGGGGCTACGTGGGATCTCTTATTACTGGCTGCTCCATTTTCTGTTTCATTTTTCAGCCACCCAGTGTTGCTGGCTCACCTTTGCTGTCAGAACAGGCCAGACGCAGGACTGTCCTCACTTCCAGCCTCCACTTATACCACTCTTCCTCCCTTCATGCTGTGTTTCATCAGTCCCTTTACTCTCTCTCTGCATGTGCCTCTCTCCCTCAGACAGACGCATGCAATTTCACACTCCCATCTTTTTTTCTCCTCTTTCTATTAGCTCCCTTTTTATTTCCTTTCAATCATATGAGAACAATTCCCTCCACTAATCAGTCGAAGCTGAGCTCCAGTCAGCACAGGTACCCCTTGAAAACAAACACACAAGCACACACAAGTCTAACCTAATCCAGCCTACTCCTTCGTGCATCTTCACACTGGATTCCTCTCCAGAACAGCAGACAACAGGCAGGTGTTTGCAATGACAAATTTAAATGCTACATTGCTGAGAAGCTTGGAAATCCTTTAAAAATAAGTGCAAGCACGTCAACACTGAACAAAGCCAGCGTGTCCGCAGATGTCCCTGGTGTAGGATTTATAGTCGATCAGGAAGAAATAAGAAGGGATAATATGTGATGGAAATAATCACCTCTGAATAGAAGAAGGCACCCTGGGCTCTGCTGAAACTGAAAATCTGACACTCTAAGGATTCACAGCTGAGGCTGTAAATACGCCACATTACTGAGAGTCTGGGAAGCTGCATCTGTCACACTATCAAGAGCTGTATGAACATATATGCTTTTTCCCCTCATTGAGACAAAGTGAGAAAATCATCCCAGACACTCTGCCATGATTGGGTGACAACAGTCTCGCACCCCTGAACAGTAGAGATTGATTTATCCCTGTGGCTCTTACATTAGGCCATTCAGGCTTGGTACGTAAACCATGAGAGGGATACTAAAGCTGGTGGAAAAGGGTCTCGTGTTGTAGTTCTTACACAGATAACGACACAGGCATACTTCTCCTTGCGTCTCTTCATTGCTTTTTGTCACAGCGGTGTAGGTGCGATGGAGTGTGGCTCACTGAGTTGTGGGAATGCATGCTGCTACCAAACGTAATGCATATGGTGGCTCTGTTACAGTGAGTGGAAGTGGTCTAGCTTGTTTAAAGTGTGCTTGATGTGTAAGATTAAGTGTTTGATATTATTAATTCACATCCAACTCAACAGCTGAGACATACATTCTCCTGTATTATATCTATTGTCTGCTTAAGTGCGCAGAATAGAGGTAGCTATAAAGTGTTGACACTGCTGAGATCCCCCACCAAAAAAAAAAAAAATTCCGCCATCTGCTCCAATGAAAAAGTGCTGCAATCAAACTAAAATGAGAGGCACCCCCACTGTGCAAATTCAGCAGCGGAATCCAGGTGGTACAGATTCTCATTGCTATCTGTGCTGTGTGCACACATGCGTGTGTGTGGATCCATATTTTCAGCACTAAGAGTGAGAATAAGAGTGGTTTTTGAAGAAGAACAGAGACAAGAAAAGACAAACAAACCATCAGTCTTAGTGCTCTGCCTCACTGTCACACACTTCCTGCACTCCCAGAACAAACAAGACTACTTAAAGCACCAGGCTTCATCTTCCCAGCTGAGCTCTTCTGGCCTCACAGAGCTGCATCCTGTCAACCGTAAAAAAAAAAAAAATAAGAAGAATCTGGGCTCCTCGCTACAACTTCTAAAAGTAGTTACTGTGTCATTAAATCCTTTAGGTCAGGAGTGTAGAGCAGTAACACGAGCGCTCACTGTCATCGAGTTATATTGATGTCGACAACTTTTGGACCGACCAATAAAAGGATCCTTAATTCCTCTAGCTTTCTAGCATCAAATCTGTAGCAAGGCACTTATGGTGAAATGGGAATTTTCGACCCCTGAATACATCTCCATTAGACTGATCACTGTCACTTCCCTGCAGACAGGAGCTCAATTCGATTTATGATGGAGGACTCAGGACTTTTAACATGCAAGTATGGGAATCTAAGGAGAGCTCAGAGAGGAACAAATCCCTCTATACTCATCATTTATAGTGTACTGTCCAATGAGGAATAAAAAACATCAGGACAAGGGCATAAAAACAACAACAACAACAAAAAAAAAAACCCCACATAATTTTGCCTATTTTTAGAAAATAATAAAAATGAGAATGAATTTGGTTCACACCTGTATAAAATAGTTTAAATGTAATATTAAAATAAATAAAATATATGCAATTTTTTTCTTTTTTCACAGATGGAATTTTCTTTTCACTTTTTTTTATATATTTTGTTTGTTTTTCTTTTTGACTTACTTTTTTGCAAACAGATATTTCAAAGTGGTTACAAAATCTTTGAGGCAAACTGCAACATAATCTATTTTTATCTGCTATTGTTTTTAAATCGGGAATGAAATTGTGAAAATTTTTGAACACAGTAACAAAGTGTTACTATCAAAACACCAAATCCCATCATCATATGTGATTTCTACTGACCTAAATGTATTCTTTATTTTGAATATTTACTGAGTGCGGGCTCATAATATATTTAGATCTGTCAAAAGCAAAGAAAATATCTAAAACTCTTGAGTCAGACTTTTGGGAATATATCTGTGTGAAAAGTCATAGTTCAAGTTATCTTTGGTTGCAACATTGTGAATACCACACACTCCTATTCAAAAGGAAAATAAATGCTACAACTGCCTTTATCAAAGAGAGAAGCACTTCATCCCCCCCCCTTCCTTGCAGGACAGTATTTCCCAACTATTTTTTTTCAACTATTGACCACTTGTTAATGCTGTCTGTCCCTTGCTCTGATTATAGACATGACAGACAAAAGGGCCTGTGAGGATCATGGGAGGGATGATAAGTTTTGTTTACTGGCAATGCCTCTCCTGCCTCTTTCTCTTTTCCCCTTCCTCTGAGTGCACACGATTGGAGACATCTCAGCAGGGGGCATCCTACTCGTCCAGGCTGAATGCAATTACCGTAGTAAATATCCTCTCCTGTTTCATCCTGGGATGAGCAGACAGAACCAAATTGCCATGTTGATGTGATGGGGCTGGGCTGGAAAAGGGGGGAGCGAAGGACATGCTTTCTTGTCCCAACTGGATCCAGCCATGATGAGAGGTATTAGAGCAAATTACAGGAAAGATGAAAAACCTCTGGTTAAATAGGGGGCCGCCTTTCAGATATTTGATCAGTTCAAGGGGCTAATATTCTATATTTCCTGTCAGCCAGTGACCATTACAGTGAAATCAGCATAATATCATCTGTACATTAATTTAAATCAATGTATTTGACACTGCATGCAATACTACTATCTTGAAAACCAAGAAGCACTTCTACACAAATAAATATTGCACTAATTTGTACGCTGAAGAATGTTAATTCATACCCAAAAACCCTGAAAGACTGATTTATTTATTTTTTTTTTTTTCATCATACACTTATTAATATTGTTACTATTTTGAAAATCAAGTGAATTCTCCCTAAGTAAAGCTCCATGAGTTTGAGATCTGTTCTTCAATCCTAACATACATTCAGGTACTCAGCATTAATCATTCCTAAAACCACAACTCCTCCTCAGATGAAAACATCAAGCTCTTCTGTATTAATCATTGCCTTTCCCATATTACTTTGGAAAACCCAGCACTTGCTCTCACACACATTATTAATTTCTCATGAACGAGTGGTTGTGGGTGAGGAACGAATCACAGAGCCAAAGTCACAGTCATGAATATTATTAACCTTTTCTATCATGGATGATATACCGCCCTGCTTTCCCAAGTGTAAGCCTGTGTGACTGTGTTTGTGCGTATGTTGCACACCCTCCTCCCTTTTCGCTTTCCCCAGGCTGTTGATGAAACAGAGTAGTTACTAACTCAGTGAGCCTGCTGACTGTTTCGCTGTACGACCACTTGTTGATTGAATTTGCTACACCATTTCCTTTGCAGGTAATGGTGCACTTCTAACATAGCGTCAACGGCTATCACATACATTTTATGATTTGTGTAGATAAGACCGGCATGCGCGAGTCCGCTCCCTCCACATAACAGCCATGAAATGCAGACAAACCAACCCAAGGGCTGGACTATCGGGCAGGTGAGTGAAGCGGAGACACTGCAACCTGCATGCAATCAGTAACCACATGATGGTCACGCACACAAACTCACCAAAGCTTCAATAAAGAAAGAATAATAAAACATGGAGGCAGTAAAGCAAAATGGCAAAGGTCTTTTTTTCCATAACTTCTTTAGGTGACTGATAGTTATCTCCTCTCTCCTCTAAAACACTAAAACACAAACTGAGTGTCTTTATTCAAGGAAATAGGACATGCATGCGCATGCACCCACCCACACCCACACACACACACACAGACCATTGCCCTCTGAACCACATTCAGTGAGGTGCATACCTGACGTGTTTATTCAAATATTTGTTTTGCCAATACACCCAGTAATAGTCTGTAATTCTGTTTACAAATCCCAGACGATCCTCCTGACACATGTGAAAGGGCTCAGGGGGAACAAGTTGCACTGTAGCCAAATAATGTGTGTGTGCTGTGGCAAATGAAAGAGTGGAGCTAATAGGCAGCAGACTCTGCGCTTCTGTGCGCAGAAGTTCTCTCACCTAGAGATAATGACATCTCCTCATCCAAAGATGGAGTAACCTGCTGGTGTTCCTGGGCCTCAGGTTCCCTGCTGATCTCCAATACTGACTCTATCTTCCTGTCTTTGTCTCTCTTCTTATATTTGCCCATGTCTCCTTCAAATACCCGTAGAGTGCAGCAAATGCAAAGGAGCGTAGGAAAGGAAAGCCATCAGACTGCTGCCAGCTTGTTGTGGTATGTTGGATGTCAGTTAAAACAACTTATGACTTATGAATAATCAAAACCCACTTGGCAAGTTAGTATGGTTGTTTCATGCTTTACTTGCTTTGTCCACGTGTTTAACTAGGTGATGTGGCGAAACATTAGCTTACATTATCATTTACAGTCATTCAAGTTAGTGTGAAATGGAAGTCTATCAGGAAAGAACTGAAAAACTGGAAACTCTTCCCAAGAGGAAGTAATGAAAAACAAACTGCTGCAGCCAGGAGGAAAAAAAAAAAAAAACTTAACCTGTAGCTCTAACCACAGACATGTGTCCCCCCCTGTGTCCTCACCTTGAACTCCACGGACAGCTGCGGGGTGTACTCCAGCGTCCACAGACCCCGGACCAGCGAGGCCAGCTGCTCGGTCACCTCTCCCCGCAGCTCCCCGTTCATCCTCCCGGAGCTCGGGTCGGACCTGTACTGCTCCAGACCCAGGTACTCGGCCAGCAGGTCCGTGTTGCTCAGGCACTGGACCACGGCGTTCATGAAGCAGGTGTTGCCGTGGTTCTTGAGCCCCAGCACCCCGGGGGTCTTGTCGCCGTAGCACCACGACAGCCTGTCTTTGACCGAGCCGTGAGAGGAGGACGCCGTGGAGCTCTTCTTGGCCGCCCCCTCCCTGGAGCTCTGCGGGCAGCTGTCGTCTTTGAACCCCCCGGACGCGCTCTGCCCGAAGCCGCCGTCGTCGTCCTCCGCGTCCGGCGGCTCCGCGTCGCCAAAGTGCGCCAAAGTGCCCAAAGTTTTTAAGATCCTTCCCATGAAATTCCCAAAAGATCGCAGAGATTTCCTCCGGACGAACCTCCCGGTTTTGTATTTCTTCTCTTTCCGTGTCGTGGACTTGGGCTTCATGGGCTGCTTCCTCGCCTTGCCGTCCTTGCGGGTATCCATGTCTCTGTGAACTAAGTGGAGAGCCGGAGGAAACGAAGCGGACTGTGGAGTCGCACCTGTCTGCCGGGCTGTCTCCTCCTCCTCCTCCCCCCCGCTGCTCCCCACCAGCCTCACCGCTGTGGCCGCGCCGATGCGGTGCCAGTAAGGCACATGGTCATGACTTCACTCCCTCGACATCCCGAAAACGTACCCCGGGATACGGTTTGGATAAATGCCGATCTCTCCGGAAACTGCACGGATGAGCCGCTTCCTCCCTCCACACCAACTACACTTCCTCATCGACGGCTCTGGGCGCCGGATCCCTCACTGCCGCCGATCCTCCCCTCACCCTCCCTTGCCTCCTGTCTGTGGAGCCACAATGAACAGATCTCTATTTCGGAGGATCGTCTCTGAGGCCCTTCCCTCAGACGTGAATTTAATTGGCCGGTATTACAACACCTGTGAGTCACAACAGGACGGCGGTCACAGAGGGCAGCGTGTGGTTTGTCATGCAGTCACAGGCGGTAACTGGGACAGCAACTTTACATTATAACAGCGGGAACAAGGAAGTTGTGCTGCCGGGCGGTGGCCTTCAGCTGCCCCCTGTAGGGCCGATCCCAGCACCACCTTCACATCCTCAGAAGCTGTCAAGGACGATGTGTGTAACATTTGACATTTGTCGGCCTCATTTAGTACACTAAGATTAAACGATCCCTTCGTTTCTACCAATAAAACAAGTTTCCAATATCGTCATATTTGCGTAGTCCAAAAGTGAAAATATTAGGGTGACATGATAATGCTACTCTTACAAAGTATGTTCATGTTGCTGTTGCAGAGATTGTCGTGTATCCTTCGATTACAATTCCTCATCTCCAACCCAGGAGCATTACCAGCCGGGTGAATAACAGAAATGGTCACCTGGTCACTGTCTCCATGCCCATTATAATGCTGCTGCTGCTCCTCCTAAATCTTGGAAGCTCCACAAAGTGAATGAAATTGATATACAGAAGCATCGGGCTGGACATGTAATTCTGTCATGGTTTTAAAAAGGTATCTGGCATCTTTTGTGCTATATTCAGATTCTAATCATCTGAAGCTTAATTTCACAGCTCACCAGTGCTAAAGATTGGATTTAGTGGACCAGATGTGCTATTTATTTAAACAGATAGACAGGACCTCATCTAATATTTCCATAATGTCCCAAATGATATTGTTCCAGCATTGTTCGTAAACATGCACACGTGAAACACCCTCAAAACAAATGACTAATTCTGTGTAAAACTGCAATTTCACGTGTCTCTTTCTTTTCACTAACATACACTGTAATTGTTGTCTGCCCATGGTTGGGGTGAAAAGGGCAAAGACAGAGATGCTCCATTTTAACAACCCACGGCTGTTTTTGCTGACTTGGTTTATGCTGCAGCTTTGTTGTTTTGCTGGGGGGAAGCAGGGGTGAGCTATTAATTATTCATATTAGCCATTTTGATGAACAGTGAGGTAGATAGGTGCAGCTCAGAAACCATCAGAAGGGTTTTCCGTTTTACGTTGCCTTCCTCTTTACCCAGTATCCTTTGGGGAATCATTGTTGATAGATTAGCTGACAGCAGCCAGTTATGTAAGAGCAAAGACACTGGGTCTTTGTCTTTACTGTTGCAGAGGGATAATATAAGAGCAAAGTTTTCGTCTGTCCTGAATATCATGCCCTTCTTTTTACATATTCTGCTTGGACTGGCATAGAGAGTTTTTTGTCAGTCATTAATTGGCTGCTGTCAAACAGTCTAAAAAACCAAATGCATACTTTTTTATGTAATCTATATTTTCTTGTGCCTTGATGCTATAAGTTTATATCAATTTAAATTGTTGCTTGTGATCTCCTATAAATTCACCTACTGTGGGGAATTACTGCAAACCAGATTCACTGCTCCAGAAGTGTAACCGTTTCAATTACATCTATAATGTCTTTTTGGTGATGAAAGGAAAGAAGTTTATTGTATATAATCATAAAACCATCTTCAGATTCTTTTTTTTTTTTTTCTTTGATCAGAGTGTCAGCACCCTCAGAAAGGGAAATCTGAATGAAGAGTTTTCCTTTGTGTTCTATGATGAACAAGAAGAATGAGGAAACCTCCATCGGAGAATGGCTCCATCAGCACTGGTGCTAACTATGGTGCGGTTGTTGGAACAGATCTTAACGCTGGTAATACTCCCACCGTGACCCATCCCTATGTGTGTTACCATCCCGTCCACGTAGTTCCACAACTTCACAAGCTTGTCATCTCCACCTGCCATGAAAATGTAAAATATTTATCAACTGTGAGAGAAGTTTGAGTAGAACAACTTTCATTGTAGTGTCAGTCAGGAGGTGAAAATTCAAATCCATCTTTACAGTGGATCTTCATGTACCCGCGATTTTCTCTACTTCAGTTAATTTTTGATTGACTGATATGGAAAATCACAAAAAAAGGGCAAAATATCAAGTGGTAGATTTGTAGTGGGCTATACCTGTCACAAAGTGTTTGCCATCATGTGAGATGTGCAAGCCATTGATGGCCCCAGACTGCGAGCCTTCCAGTTCTCTGATGGCCGAACCATCATACACATCCCAGTAGGCAACCTGAGAAAGATGACAGAAATCTTGTCATGTGGTGATAGCTGTTGTCCAGTCATTATCTGCGTTGTTTGTTTACGAGCGGAAGTGACATGCAAACATTTTGTAAGAAAAGGTTTCTGAATTGTGATATTGTGGTGTTGCTTTGTTCAGTGTTCAGTGTGAAATAGAATCAGAGTGAAACGGTTAAGGGGCAAACACCCCCCTCATCTGTGATTCGTTTCACATCCTGCTGTGAGCTCTTGCTTTTATTAAACAGTTTGCAAAAAAGTATTGCAAGACAAGTTCAAGTAATCGGCGCATGAAAACGTTTTTTTTTTTTTTTTATTGTTTAAATCAATATAAATTTTTCTCATAAATATGAAAAAGTACATCTTCCTGACTACCTGCACGTGCTACACTGAGGTTGCTATGCAACAGATAAACAAGCTACATTTCTTTGCTTAGTTTTTTCTCTTCATTTGTCTGTCCTTTAGTAGCTCTGCATGTTTTCACTGTCATGTTAAATAATCTCTACCTAGCATGTTTGCTTTTCTTTCTGTGTAACTTTTCAGTGTCATTGAGTGATATGGTTCTGTGAAAAGTAATTCGAGGTCATAGCTGTTGTGCTCATTATAAAACACCTATCAACCGATCAGATCACTTGATTTGAGCTACCCTTTTAATAATATTCCATTATTGTATAGATACTGAAAAATATAGAAAATATAATATGTGGCCTTACTCTTACTTGGTAAGGAAATGAACAGGTCTGTGGTTAGATTCTATCAATCTGTCGCACACCACTACTGAATAAACGTTGTGCAAGGTGACTTTAATGGGATTTAATCATCCCTGAGGCCCAACAGCTGCCAAAGTACCACAAAAGGCACTTGTTGGCAAAAGTTATTTATAGCGCAGACAGCAGAAACATCACAGTACCACACATCCCTAAGGATTCTTTGTTGTTATTTATATAACAGGGCTGATTACGTCTTTTACACAAGGTAAGTGTGGGGGGGCAGATGGATTTGATCATTAAAATCTGTTTTCTGTGGCATCCTGTATGAATGAGCCTCTATTAGAAGATTTAGATGCACTTTATCACTGAACCTTGTCCCAGGATGTGTTTTACAGGTCTGGAGCTTTTACAAAGTTTGTTAAATACAGGATGAACAGATTGCAAACTGCCCAAGTGTTAAACTCACTGGATCCCAGTTTTTGAAATGTAATTACTGAAAAGATTTACACTACCAGTCAAACGTTTGGACACACTTTCCTTTTCCCTTGAATGAGAAAATCTGAAAATCTAAAAATCTGTGACTGGTGGTAGAAAATCTGTGACTGGTAGTTTATATGCACGATTACTATGACAATGCACAACAATGTATACAGAAGTTTGTTACTTTACTTAACTTAGCATATCAAACATTATATACAGTGGTTATGTGCAAAAGGAAAAGTCTGTGTCACACAAAGCTGCCAAGAATAAGACCAATATTTATGAGAATTGCCTCAGAGACAGGATTTCATTTCGCTGCATGAGACCATGCCTGTAATGCAGTACAGGAGGGGAAATGTAATCTCACACAAACATATCAAATACAGGAACAAAAGCTTTAGTGAAAAGTTATTTATAGTCTCAGAACTCATAACAATAAGTGTTCTTTTAAGCCACAGGAAAAGTTCTGTGGGGGTCATTTGAGTCTACAGTATGGTTTCACCTCAGATTGGCTTATTTAGCTAGAAAAGCTTGCATAACTTTGCAAAAGAGGCAGCACAGCAGCATAGTTGTTAGCGCGGTTTACCCACAACAAGAAGGTTGCAGGTTCGATTACCAAGTCTGGGGCCTTTCTGTGCAGGGTTTGCATGTTCTTCCCATGCCTGCATGAGGTTCCTCTGTGTGCTCCAGTTTCCTCCCACTGTTTCCATTTAATGTCTATCATTGTTCTCTGTATGTTGGCCCTGTGATGGCTTGTCCAGGGTATACCCCACCCTCGGCCAATGTGAGCTGAGATCGGCTCCAACACCACCCGTGTCCCAGAAACGTATAAGTAGTAGAAGATGAATAAATCAATGAATGAATGAACTTTGGAAAATATAACAGTTGAAAACACAGTGACCAACAGAAAGGAAATTGTTCATTATGAACACCATATAGACAGAATGGAAGGCTTCCAACTATACAGATATTACACCCTCGTCCAGCTGAGGTGTGTGAATTTGCTACTGTTTCAATCGACCGCAGAAAATGCCACTAGACTGCTTCTCTTAGCATGAGATATAAAAAAAAAAAAGCACTGATACACATGATTGTTCATATCTGTGTATGACAAGCTACTGTAACCTCCTCATTCTTCCCCATGTCATGCCATCACTTCCCCACAATCTATCCCTCCTCCCTCGTCTCATTTCACCAGCTTGTTAGAGACTCCTGCCTGTGTGAGTTGCCTTGGCCCATCTGTGTTCTCTTACCTCAGCCAGGGAAACTGGCCCACAGCCATGACATTGGACCCTCAAGTAAATTAATTAAATGCAGCAAGTGAGAGTGGGTCAGAATTCCCAGGTTTACTGTTAATATTGCTAAGGTCTGAATATAATTGGTAGAAAAACTACGTATTTAATCATTATGTTAATTGTTGTTAAAACCCTGCTGTGGGATGAATTCAGGGAGGCCATATAGATGTACCCATGGGAAGGATTTTAAGGCACAGCTAAGGAGACCTGAGTGTCAGGTTTGGGGATTTCAGGGTTTCCTTAGGTGGTGTGAAGGTGTAAAGACAGTGTGAAATGACTGGGATAAGGGCCAACACCTCCAAGTCTTAGGGTCTCTGTTGGAAAACAGTTTTTTGCTTTCTTCAGGAGATGGAGTTTCTGTCCAAATTGAAGGAACTTCAAGGTCTAGATCATGATTAGGTTCAGGATGGCTAGGACAAATGACAGGTGGATCCGTAAAGTCTCAGCATTGAAATGGGCATTGTGTCTGCAACTGAGCCAGACTTTAGTCAATGTTTGCTCCCAAACTTACCTATGGGGAATGAGCTTATTGAGTAGAAAAGAAGAAATTGTGGATACAAGCAGCTGAAATTAGTTTCCTCCGGG
Organism: Echeneis naucrates; assembly: GCF_900963305.1. NCBI lineage: Eukaryota > Metazoa > Chordata > Actinopteri > Carangiformes > Echeneidae > Echeneis > Echeneis naucrates. Next base: position 16,854,247 of record NC_042511.1, read on the forward strand.
TGCACGGGCTCAGTGTTTGCGATAGGGTGAGGAGCTCCCTGCTTTTTCATGCTGAAAGTAGCCAGTTAAGGTGGTCAGGATCATTGGAGGTTTTTCAGGCATGTCAAAATGATAGGGGGCCTCAGGGTAGACCCAGGACTATTATATACTTTATCTGGTTTGTGAATGCCCCAGCATCCTCCAGGAGGAGCTTAGGTGAGGGATGTCTGGACAGGTAGGCTTAACCTGCTGCATCCATAACTCCAGGTAAGTGGCAGATAATGGTTGGATTTATGAATGGCTACTGGATCCTTTGAAGTACATTGAAAATGAGGAATACATAGGTATCAGTTATCATTCTCATATAATGCTAGCGCAAGAATACTATCTAAACCTGCAGCAACATCATCACCTTCCACAAATTCTTTCTCACTGATACAACCTCTCCCTCAACTCCCCTTTCATCCTTCTCTTCAGTTTTTGTTCGAGCTCAGTTGGTATACTCACTCTGAATTTACTCAGAGACATGCTAGGATGTGATGAAGGGTTGGAGTAAGGAGAGGAGAGGAGAGGAGAGAGAGAGAGATAGCATTGGTATTTGTTCTTCCAGACAGAGCGCCTGTGTCCTGGGATGAGCAGATGGTGGATCTGGCTGGCACTTGGGTGGCATAGGCACATCCGCAGGAAGGCACGAACACCACAGCACTCCCCTCTATCTTGATTCTCTCTACCTTCCATGAATTCCTCCTTCTCAGTTTCGCTCTCCACTCACTCAGCACATCCACAGTGCTGTGTGAATCAGCACAACTTGTCCTCACTTCTCAGCGTGCAGGGAAGGCAGTAATATAGCGTGGCCAGATTCAAAGGGTGAGAATGAAGTGCACAATAAAGGAAGAGGCATTTCATTCTGCCATTGTAAACTTCTGACCTCATGTAAATAATGTCTGAGTTAATCACAATTACTGACGCTGACTAGCAGCCAACACAACAGCATAATTATCTTAAATTGTGAAACAAATTACAAGCACTTCCAACTAATCTATGAATGGGCAAGTGTGCGGACACGTACACGTATTCATTGTGCTCCTCTGTGCTGATTGACTAGACTAACAGGCTCTTTGCTCTTGCCTACTGAATGGAGATTATAATAACAGTAACAGCATAATGAGACATTTTGATTATGATTGTTGAGTCTCTTCCCACCCTGAGGGACTTTCAGGCATTTTAGGCAGGATGTGCTGAGATACATGGAATTCCTCACTCAGCATATAAAGCTAAACAAGACAAAACTTTAAGAATACATATGTGGGCAGCTTTTTGAGACTACAATGGCTGCACTGTACTTTACTTCACTGGATCACTCACCTTTCTGTCAGTGCCACTGGTGATGATCTGGTACTCCTCTGGGTGGTAGCAAACTGTCCTGAACACTGTGTTGGCAATCACCATTTGAAGACTGACAAATCTTCTACAGAAGGAGACACAGAGGATGGGATTACAGACACTCGAAAAGATTCTAAGTTTCACTGGTGCAGCAAAGGTCTTGGAAAATCATACATACTGGAGATTCTCTTAGCTGCCAAGTGCAATTTACATCAATAGTCATTTTATTCAGTACAGTTATAAATTACAATCAAAAAACAGATGCATTGTTCATTTAGGCTCCTGTGTGTCTTATATTCGTTTCAACATCAGTTTATTAGTAATATCAAAAAACCCCCATGGTACCCTTTAATCCATAGACTAATTCATTGAAGAGGATCGAGAATGAAAAAACATGACCACCATCAGGAAAGGTTTTATTTTCCTCACAGAAGAAGCCAAAGGATTAAAGGATTTTAAGCCTCCTTATAAAGAATGCAGTTTTTCTCTCTGAACTCAACCTCAAGGCAGTGCTTTCTACAATCCAATGCCATTAGATTTTTGCATGTCATTATAAGATTATGTATATGTACAAAATTTTTCTGACAGATAATGTTTTTGTTTGATCATTTCATGTGTTTCAATTCACCTGCTCTCAATAACATAGACAAAGTTCAGCGTCTGAAAAGTCTTTGACTGATGAACCTTGAGGTTGTTAGTCGAATCTTGAATAATATTGTTAAATTTGTAGAGACTGGTCTAACTTTTCTGGTATTTCATAATACCAAAATCAGCGAGAGATCTCCAAGAGTGTTTTATTCAATGATAATAAACAAGGATAAATAATGTGTGTGTGCAATGTTAAATATGTCCATTTGTGTTCCTGTGTTAGTGTATGCAGATTGAGTAACTCACACTATATCCCAGATGATGCAGGCACCATCAGCGCTGGCAGTGACGCACTCTTTGTCATCATGCTTGACCTTGATACAAGTGACAGTGGCTTTGTGCTCTTTCATAGTCTCCAGGAGCCGATGGCCGTGTGGTTTGAGCTCCCACACACGCACCTAAAATAAGTTAACCAAAACTTACTCAGCCTGCCATGATATAATACTTAATGAGAGTGAGGCTTGATTAAAATACTCTCTCATCTTGTGCTAATTTGCATGCATAACTATGAAAATGAAGTTAAACACCAACTGCAAAAGATTTTCCAGTGTGCCTTCTTACCGTTTAAAAGCTATCAAACTGCACTCCACCCTATGCCACACAATTTTTAAACACATAAATAGCTAAATATATTTCTTTGTATGAGCAGTTTGGTCTTTTATAATGATTAAGAAGTGTGACATGTTTAAATAACTGTTGATTTTAAATGCATAATTAGCTGACCTGTCCCTCTCCCCCTCCACTGATGATCCTCTTACAGTTTCTGGTGCCTGCGATAGCTGTCACACCCATTCTGTGTGCATTGTGAATGATGAGCATGAGCCGACCACTTTCCGGAGCAAACACACGGATTTTATCATCATTCCATGCTGGAGGACACAGAAATCAATGAAAAAATCTGGTTTCTGTCAAGATAATTCATTTGATTTAAATATGATCATTTTATTGGAAGTCAGTAACACAAGAAAAAGTTGAAACAAATATAACCATGGCTTGCACTAAAGAACAAAAATTGATATTTGTTTAAGTAATAAGTGCCATGTATTGTTGTTTCTATTTCTTCCTGAAGGATACCACTGATAATGCTGTGTCCATCAGTCATGAAGTCCAGGGAGTTGCAAGTCATATTGGGTACAGTAATTCGCAGCAGTTCTTTTGGCTTGTCTATGTGCCACAACCTGATGTCCTCCTCAGAGCAGGTTGCAAATAATTCAGATGTTCCACTAACAGAAAACAAAAGTCAAAAGAGAGAGTGAGAGATGTAGCGTAATGGTTTGGGGGATATTGGTATAATTTTGAGTTAAAGCCATGCAAGTATTTATGTAACTATTGAGATCAATATATTGGATTACAAACACTGGACTACACATAGAATGCATGATACTGCTTATAATGTAGCAATATGCATGAGGTATTCATGTATCACCCTCTAGTGAGCACAATATGGTACTGAAGTTATCCATTGAGAGAAATAAATGAAATTCAAGCATTTTGCAAACACAAAAGTGCCCACACTAAAGCTTTGGAGATTCGTGTTTTCAGCATTCATGTAATGTAAGGAAATGTATATTTTATATAATATAACTTTATGGCTTTGATTGTTGTGTTTCCCAAAAATTTGGGAAAAGAAGAAACCTACTGATGGTTTTGCTAGACAAATCTGATGACAGATATTGAATTGGACAACAAATACTTATATAAACAATATATAAACAATCCTTTACAGACGGAACCTGAACTGATGTTTTCTTAATGTTTCCTGGAAGCTGCATACTTATTATACAAGAGGCTTTTATTAATTTGACTGAATATTAATCTCAAACTGTAATATCAGCAACCCTAATTTTACACAGTGCATCATAAATATCTCTATCTTGTCAACCTCATAGTGGATCTCTTACAGCACGATGAAGTTACATTACTACTACATTCAATATTTCTTGTCATACTTAAAAGCTGGCAAAAGGCCCTTTGCCATTTTGCTTCCCAGTCTCAGTTGTAAAAAAAAATAAATCAATAAATCAACAGAGAGATTCCAAACATTTGTCATTAATGATGAATGAATTTGACCCTTGTCAGTTTCTCACTTACAAAGAGATGGCTACGTCCTTGACAGCACTGCTGTGGCTGGTGGAAATGAGTTCAGCCTTGAAGTCTGCATGAGTGAAGATGTACATTTGAGCAGCCTCTGTGCCGACAAAGAACTGCGGGCCTTCTCCTCTTATAGCAATGGAGGTCACCCCCTTTTCCAACTGGACTGTCCTAATGAGAGAAAATAGGAAAAAAATGTTTCTGTATAATAAGCACAGTCTGGATGTTTATTGTAGTGAATAAATCTTGTTGACTATAGACACCATATATTGTTACCATATCGATTTTTATGGGTATTACATAAATTATATCGAGTGTCAGACTCACTTAAGAGTTTTGAAGTTACTTTTGGAGCACAGTGAAAAGGTGCCAGATCCAGCGCCTACAAGCAGCTCCCCAGACTTCAGTATCTGTAGGACATTGACACCCTGCAGAGATAAGGTATGGGCATTAAATTGAAGGACCTACTTAAGAATAAATAATTTTTACAATTCTTCATTTTTTAATTCAGGTTGATTCACCTACTTAAAAAAGTTCTGGTAAGTTTTGTCAAAAATTGACAAGTTGTGTTGAGTTTGGTGACCTACTTATAAGAATCAAATCTATACATATACATCACCGGAACTTGACTTTCAGGCACAGTGTGAGTAAAATGGGCATACTGTTACCACATCCAATCTCACCTACCAGGCTAAATTTTGTCTTAACTGGACCACAATCACTCAGAAGTCCAGTCCTCATGTTGATTTTCATGATGTCTCCACTGGTGGTGCCACAGAAAACGAATTGATCATCTTCTGAGATCTGTATAATACATAAAAAGTCAACATTTGCAACACTGTCTAATATCAATATATCTAATGTATTGTGATTTTCCTGGAAAAAATAAGTGTGGTTTGTTTGTGTGGCAACAAGCACACAATTATTTTGGTATTTGTTATTTGTATATCTTCTCAACTGCATATACTGCACTTTTACAGTACTGTCATTTATTGACATCTACAAAATGGGAGACAAGGGAAATGATCTGTGTAAACAAGCCATTGTGATTGACAAATGTTTCTGGCTTTGTACCTCTATACATTTTACAGTCCTCTTCAGTTTTCCTGTCTGACACTCTGTAGGCCGGATCTTCCTGTTAATGAGGTCCATTTCCCAAACTCGCAATGTTCCACTGCCCCAAAAATCCAATGGTATTAAGGTAATGCCAGTATAGTATTATGATATAATTTAATGTCTTGACTTTTATTTTGTAAGATGTTGAATTAAGATTTGATGATAAATCACCTGTAAAATTAGTGTTCATGAGTTTAACTGGACCAGTCACTCACCTCCCAGCAGAAACAAAGATATTGTCATTTGTGTTCGAGTACTGCACAGTGAGGGAGTGGCCTGCACTATGAGCTGCAGCCGGGCTCCCGCAGATGGCCTGCTTAGTCTCAATATTCCATACAACTATGCTGGAAATACACAGAAAATACCACACACACTCAATTAAAAAAGACGAATTTCGAAATTCAAGCACAGTTTACTCATGACGTCACCAACCAATCTTTACCTGCCATCATCCTGACCCCCAAGAGACACCACATACTTGTCATTAGGAGAGAAGGCCAGTGCCTCCACTTTAGCCTTGTGGAGCACCAACTGTGCATAGATGTTTCTCTGCGCATAGTCCCAGATTATTACAGTTGCCTAGAATAATATGCACGGACATGTTTATTTTGCTATCCCTTACTTTGATGTGGATGTAATAAAAAAAAAAAGCTTTCCCAAAAGAATATAAATTAAACAGGTACCTAACATTTATCATATAACGCATCCCATAGCAAATTGTACATGTGGAAATTGTCACTGAACTAATGCTACCTTAAACCCCATGAAGTTGACCTGTCCAGAGGCAATATACAATCCACTTTTGGACACGGATATACAGGATACATTGTTTGTGTGTCCGTGAAGAAACTCTTGCTTGCAATCTTTGATTCTTCTCAGAATGACTGAACAGCCCAGAGGATAGATCAGGTGCTCTCTGTCTGGGTGGACTCTCAGGCCAGAAAACACGTGACCTAGTGAAACGAAGTGTAGTTTAAACCAAGATCGAACATTTGTAGAAAACAGAAATACCTGGTCACTGCATGTGATCATGATGGCAGTCGTGATGGATAGTCTTTTAAAAAGGTGATTGAGCAGAAGACAGGTAATCCAGCTAAATTCACCCCAGGGTCGTGTTATTACGGAAGCGCATTGCATTCATTGGATAAAAAAAACAGACACATTATCTCGCAATTACGAGAAAAGATCTCACAATTTAGTTTGCAAAAGTTTGCAAAAAAACAAACAAAAAAAAAAACAACTTACCGTTGAAGCCAATGACAGACTCCAATTGAAGCTGTGGCACGCCATGTGTTTCAAAAGCCATGACGAGAAAACTAATGTTGGCCTTTTTCTTTTAAAACGTTAAAAATGCCACTTTCACCGATAAAAGATGTTTTTAGCAGAAAAACAAACGGAGCAATGGCTCCTTAATAAGACCAAACAGACGTCACCTAGCAACAGCTGGAGCCAATCAGGAGTCAGGGAAATGCTGGCGCTGCCTTCACGAACAGCCGAAAATGTGGCCATCTTGAGAAGAAAGCATATAAAAAACTTAAAATATATTGGTAATCCGCGAGCTATTTGGCAAGATAAGGGAGCAGAATTGAAGCGAGTACATAAAAAAATGTAAAGAGTAAAAGATGATCCTAAAGCATTAACCCCACAGGAAACCATCTTTCTAAAAGTAGGCAAGATTTAGCAGACACATTTGGTGAAGACTAAATGATATGTTGCTTATCATAAAAATAGTTTCTCATGGCTGCATTTTCTATAAAATCAACATTATTTTGTATTTAAGAATGCCTGGGCCTGTATATTTGTTACTAATATGCAGCAAAATACAACACAATACAGCGTATCTGTTTATTGACAGGAAGCCACTATGTACTGTATGCAGATACTATCACATAGAAAAAGTGATACATAAACTACGTAACCAAACCATAAAATGAAATTAAAATGAACAAAAAACCAACAAAAAAACAAGATAAATGTGAAATCATTAAAGTTTTATGTTTATTTTAATGATACACAAATCGCAGCAGAGCCACACTACTGCTGCAAACCACAGCACACAGTTGATGAGCTCCCCAAAGGTTTTTCCTACTCATAGTGTGAGATGATAGGCAGTGCCACTTCTTTGCTGTTTGTTACCCAGCATGGACTTAACTGTTTTCTGAAAGAAATTATTTGATATAAATACAACAAATTGTTAGTTTTTGCATTGGCACCTACACTGGGCAACTGGTGGATCAAAATTCAAAATGGAACGTAAAATTTTTGTTTCGAGATCTGTAGTAAAAAGAAGCACTCATGATATTGACTTCAATATGCACAAATCTTGTTTACGTACCTTCTGTGGTAGTGTTTAAGTGAGGTAGCAAATTACATCAGATTAAGGTCACTACAAAGGAAGGCAGATGTTGATTTCAGTCTAAAATCTGGCGTCTTGGTCGATATTTCAAGAGATTGAAAACTTTTGGAAGGATAACTTCACTAGGTGTGACAGATCTTTAGCTTAACAGTGAGCAGATACCATACAAGATATTCTTCCACATTATATAAAAGCCACATTTTTTTCATTGGATGGCGAGGTCAGCGATTTGCTCGGCTATATGACGTATTCACCAAATTTAAAAAATCTATCTGAACAACATTGTATATTCTATGCTTACATTTATTTTAACTGCCAACAGTTCAACAAACACTAATACCAGAAATCCTCTTATCCTGTGATTAAGATCAATAATAATATTGAAAAAAGTCCAGCACTAAGAATTTTCTTCTGACTGATATTTTGTGGTCAGTTAAAAAAGAGGAGCTGTGTTGGGAATCAGAAAAAAATTCAAATGTACTTCTCAGTGAACCTCCCATCCATCTTCATTTGCTTATCCGGGGTTGGGTCGTGGGGGGTCTCAGTGAACCACAAATATGTAATTCTATCTTGACCGGTGAAATTGAAAATTGTTGTCAATGTTATTTCAATGAGATTTGCACATATTTTTTCACCTGGAAAAATTCTCAGAGGGTCCTTCAAATTGAACATACATTTTCAGGTTTGTCTGTGGGAATCTGTCTGTGTGCATGTGTCCTCCGGTGTCTGCTTAAAGAATGGCTCCATGAAAATCTGCGACCGCAGATGAGACATACATAGGGTCTTTCTCCTGTGTGTGTCCGCTGATGTTTTGTCAGCGACTTGTAACGCGTGAAGGTTGCCCCACATTCATTGCAAATATACTTCTCTGATTTAATATGAACATTTTGTTCATGTTCTTTCATATTGCCCAGCTGAGAGAAGCCTTTACCACACACAGGGCAAAGATGTGGCTTTTCTCCAGAGTGAGTCAATCCATGAATATTCAAATCCTGTCTAGAATAAAATCCTTTCCCGCAAATGATGCATTTGTATGGTCTTTCCCCTGTGTGGCTCCTCATGTGTCTTTTAAGCCCTTCTGAACGAGAGAAGCAGCTCTCACACAAGGTACATCTGAAAGGTTTCTCTCCTGTGTGGGAGCGGAAGTGCCGACGCAGCTCAGAGGCCTTGAAAAAACACATCCCACAGTCTGGACAGCGATGAGGTTTTTCTGGCTGCTCCTCATGGGTCTTTTCGTGTGCTTTGCAGTGCCCTGACTCAGAAAAACCTTTCCCACAGACTGAGCAGGTGAAAGGCCTCTCCCCAGTGTGCATCCGCTTGTGACGGACAAGTTTGTTCAGTTTACTGAAAGTCTTCAGGCAGTATGAGCACTGATGAGGCACCTTCGGTTTCTTTGAATGTGTGCGTTTATGCCTCTCTAACTTTGAAGGCCTGTTGAACACTTTGCCACAGTCAGGACAGGGGTGCTTGTTAGTCCTACTGTGGCAATTCTGGTGTCGCATCAGCTTCTCCTGTTGTGTAAAACTCTTATCACAATGCTGACACTGATGTAGAGTCTTAGGCTTCCTGGTGTGCACCGGTTTATGCCTTTCTAGCTTTGATGGTCTGTCGAATACTTTGCCACAGATGGAGCAAGGGTAACACTTTTCTGGCATGCTGCTCTCTGGCTCTTTCGAGTCTTCTGGCTCAGCAGCAGCTGAAGCATCAGTGAATTCTGATTTGGAGATTACCTGCGCAACAACTTCTCCAGGACCTGAGGAACAATCAGATGAAAGAATAGCCTTTAAATATTTTCCTTAATGAACTGACAAAATTGAGTAATTTGGTAATAGTCGTGTTGATTGAAAACACCCGAGAATGCAAAGAAACACCAACTCACTTTGCTCTGAACATTCTGTTTTCGGGACAGATGCAGTGTCTGGACCCATGGCTGGAGCCTGTTTACACACAACACAAACAAAAACAGATAGAGTGGGGATAACTAAACACAAACCTTATTCAGAAGTGACTGCGCTTTAGTATTTTCACACATATAAAATATAGCCTGAGCAAGCGTGTCAAGATAGTGTCATAATATTGTTGGGTGAAATACATGACTATAATGTGATGCAAAGGAGAAATAACGTGATAAAGGTGATTCTAACAAAGTCTTTTTAAATTACATGTTGTGTCACAAATCAGAACTTTTTATTTGTTAAAAGCTTTGATGTTCTGCCACTTACTTTAACCCTATCTTTGAGGGCTCTGACTTATTTATTTCCGATCTAAGTTATCCAGGATCCGGAGATGTTCCACATACCACACATACACATACCAACTCTAAAACAGGACTGAGCAGTCAGATTGTATGGGATTTATAAAGCAGTATTACCTGCTGAGACTGATACTATTTATATGATCCACCAAACAGCTTTGAAGGAACCAAAATGCACATGACTGAAGTGGCAATAAGTAAAGAAAACGAAGCTTAACATTGAATCTGTACGTCAGATGACAATACCTGTGTACTGATGGGATTGAAAAGTGCTGATTGTTATTAATCTGTAATATCTGTAACACGGCCAGTGAAACTACACTGAAGTGACTTTGGATTTAGTTTCAGACAGCCCTATCTGATGGCAGACAGACACAATGATAAACATCAGTTCTCTTATCACTGAAGTGGATGAGAAGCAGACGGACAGTCAGCGTTATCGAAGACACGCATGCAAAACAGAAGGCTAGGCAACATTAGCTAATTTAGCTAAAGCTAACGTTGTCGCGCCAGCTAACCGAGCCATCTGAGATTGAACAGGAGATGTAAGATGGAGTCGACCTCTCTAATACTCCTGAGCACCAAACTTGGTCACATCTTTCCCTCACAATGTTTTAAATTTCACCCACTTCACAGCTACACGGAGGCGGCTAGCCGCAGCAGCGGTAGCAGTGCGGCGCTCACGCTCGTCGCTCCCCTAGCATGATGCCTTCAAACACCTTACGGAAGTTTGGAAGTTAAAATCTTCAGACAAGCTGTTAGTCATAATTTTATTCTATTCTCCAAACAAGCCTGATTTGTGTGGTCAAATAAAGAACAAGTCATTAATTAATAATAAGATGTAAGTCTGTATTCAAAGTTAAATTAACATTGGACGTTCTCACATTGAAAAGCAATGACAATACAGCATATTATATTTTGTTTTTCTTTCATATATATATATAAAAAATCATTAGAAAGTTTTTTTTCCGGTTTAGTTTAGACACGCTTCCGCAACATTCAACATATCTCACAACACCAGAAGATTTGGTTTTGACCCTATTATACACATTAAAAATACAGTGTTTTAAATGACTTGATTTGATGAATAAGTTATTAGACACAGACAAGATAAACTGGTCAATACACAATAAAAGGGATTCACTTTGTAATAGTTGCAAATAAACTGTAAAAAAAAAGTAAAAGGCATAGACAAAGGTTAACAGTTACAACTATACATACAGTTATAACTATACACTAATGATTAGGGGTGTGCCAAAACATACATTCATATAAGAATCGTGATTCTCATTTACTACGATTCAGAATCGATTTAAAATGTCCCAAAATCGATAAAAATAAATAAATAAGTAACAGAAATCCATGGGCTGTCTGCCTGCCTCCATTTTGTAGGCAGGACATCCTGGTCATTCAGCAGGCCCTGACCTTGTTGAAAGCAAAGATTTTGACTCATTTTGGTTTTTACCTAGAGTCCTAAAATCTGTTTTATTTTTTTCCCCCCCAAATTCCATTGAAATTTTTCCCATTTTTGTCCCCCCCCCCAATTTCTTCTATGGCGGGGTCCAGTCTCTCCTCTAGTTTCTGTAGGGGTCCTTTCTAGTCTTGCTGTAGCCCAGTCCGTTACTCATCACCAATTAACCAATTAACTTAGACTTGTTCACCGGGAATTGAACTGCAATATTCTTATTGTGGGATGACATCACGAACCACTGCGCCACCATGCTGCTTGGGTCACTACATACATTTACATCAAGTCTAGTTTATTCTTGTCTAGTTATAGGGCCCTATTTACCGAATGCCCGGGAAGACCGAGCTTGACATGAGCTCAGTGTGCAAGGTTTTCAAAATGAGGAACCCATGTTCTATTTATGCTCTATTTATTTATTTTTTTATGAACAGACACTTTTATTTTTTTTAACTTAAGCAATATGTGATATTGCTTTTATGCAACAATTCCATGTGAGCATGGGTAAATGTTTAATACTTAATAAATGTGAAAAAGACACTTTAATATATCCATTTGTCATTCTGTCTTGCAAAGCAGACTGGAGTAGATCATGAGGATCCTTTGCACACCTAGAGTGAAGCAGAAATCATTATGAATCGAATTACGAATCGTTTTGAATCGAATTGCAGCCCCAAAAATTGGAATTGAATCAAAAAGATTCCCACCCCTAATAATGATATAGTGTTTTCCAACAGATTATGTCATGGCAGAATATGTTTATCAATGCACTGAATGGGAGATAAACCTAGAAGACATTCTGCAACCTTCTGTTGCAACAATGTGTGAGGCTGTAATAATCGATATTTCAGCACAATTGGGGCTTGTTTGTGAAAAATTTCCAAGTCATGTATTACATTTAATGTGATAAAGAGACATACAAAAGTATCAATTAAAATCAAAGTAATTTTCATAAATGTGTATAATGTACCATATGTGCGTCAAGGTGTATTTCAAAAAATAAATATTTAAAAACTCAAGTTAAGTGAAAAAGCATCAAGAAAAACTACATTCTCAAGGCAATATGTCTATGAAGATTCTCATTCATCCAGGTCATTGTTCTCTGTCTCAAATTGATTTGTAGGCAACTGGACTTGTATTTGTCTAAGAAGACGTTGAAGACGTTTCGCCTCTTATCCAAGGGGCTTCATCAGTTCATGCGGTCTACTAGTGTGTCCAGTTGCCTACGAATCAATTTGAGACAGAGATTCTAAAGGCAGTTCCTTCATTATTTTAGTTTGAGGGAACACATTGAGAAAAGGAAATAGAGTTCTGGATGCCCCACACTTCCAGGGAGTGGATCCTGAAATATCTCTTGCAGAGTGGAATGCTCTTGAATGTTTCACAGTGCACAGTGTATCCTTCGTTTAGGTTTTCCTGTAGACACAGAGCGTGCCCCCCATCACCACCTAAGAGAACAGCAACATATACACACTGTCAGGTGATATTACTATTGACTTACTGTATTTTCAGAGGACTATCTATTCTATTCTTCTGATACTATGTTGATGGCTGATTTACCAATTATGAGCTGGCTGTCATCAGCTGCTATAAACTTGGCAGCTTCTTGTTCCTTTGGCTGCTTTGGCTCTTTTGGAGTTATGGGTTCCTCTGCTGGGGCAGTGAAAGGGATTGTCAGGAAGCTGGGGTCCTGGGGCGTCCCAGCAGGACAGGTCAGAGTTGCGGTGGCTGTTGTGGAGAAGAAGGGAGAGCCGCCACTACTGGCCTCATTGCTGATGCTAACCTGCTGTGGGGGAGCTCTTCTGGTCATAATATTGATCATAGCCTGCTGATAGCGCTCCATACTGGGCCGAAGCTGAAATAATGATTACATTTACAATCAGTCCGGTTTAAGAAGAATCTCTGGGAATGATAATGAACATATGAAGCTGATACATTAAATTACGGGAATGTGCCCCACCGTAAAAACAAAACATTCCCCTGTTCCAAAATATGTAAGTCCGTCAGTCCCATGCTTTCTTCTTTCTGTCATATCCGTTGACAGGAAGGCACCAAAGACCTGTGAATGGAGAAATTAATTTCATTTCCATACAACGCATAATCATTATTGCTTGTACAACGTTACTAAATTCCAACATTTAATATGTTACCTCTTCATCCACAGTTTTGATCAGCAAAACCATCGGTTCATGTCCCTCCACATGCGAATAGAATCTATATGAGAGAAAATAAAGCATAGCTGTGGGTCGTTTTAAATATTTCATAAACAAAATGTCATTGAACTAACACTAAACCAAGGTCATAAATGAATATTCTATTGAAACGGCCTATTGTATCTTATTAAGAAGAGACTGAAAGCGTGAATAGAAATTTGCATACAACTAGAATTGTGTTGGAGCGATGGCTGATTTCTAAATGAAACATATCTAGGCATGTGTAACAAAACCAAAGACATCTCAGCATGAATTCAGAAATGATCAGTGTGAGACAGGAGGTCATTTTGCACGTAAACAACATTTGCCACCACTCAAGTGGAAGTCACTTGACAATCACACTCAAAGCAAACATGTTTATAGTGAAAACAGACTGCCCTTTTCTTTTGCATAACTGTAGCTGGGAGAGAGTTTTTCACTGCTGTTTTTCACACGGTGTTCAGTAATTATTGATGCTGCTGGCCTTGTTTAATGTTCCCAACATGAACAGACGGAAGTGATATACGCAAAAGATTTTGATAGATGAAGATACTTGAGGTCGCGGTTTCTGCCTGTGGAATAACAGTAGTTCTTAGTGTCATTGATGGTTCCTCAGAGGGATTAGAGTATTGAGCAAAGGTTACTTACGAGGCAAGACTTCTTCCATGCTCAGCTGTGTGATACAGCCTAATGGGACTGAAAAGGGCAAAGCGCTCAGGTATCCAGGCCCAGACGACTCTCATCTCAGTCCCTGTCACAACACTGGAGCTGAAGTTGGTGAAGTTCACTGTTTCAACTGGCTGCCTTTAGCAATGACATATGAAGATGGAATACGAATGAGTTTGAATAATCACAATTACACAATATTAACCAGGATTTTTTCACAAAAAGTCTGAAAGACAGACAGAGACAAACAACCACTCACACTCACATTCAGACCTACCTGTTCTGGTGGATGCTGACACCTTTTTGCATGAGAGAGTCTTTATTAGCATTGAACAAGAGGTTGAGCTCTCGACGTGTTGCCATAGTGATCATAAAGGCCTCCTTCAGAAGTTTCTCCACTGTGCAGTGGCGATCTACATTCTGCACAAATCTTTTCATATCAGTTCTGAAGTCCTCCACATCAGCCACTCGAGACGAGACAGATACTTTGTAGAGGCTGAGTAAAGCCAATGCGACCCTTTAAAAAATTATGAAATAATTTAAGTGTTTCTTAGGAATAATGGTAACGTAATGAGGAATCCATGATTCAGATTTAAGGATTTTGATTGCATGTGAAAATGTGGCAGCAGCATACCTGTACAGAACCTTGTAACCCTCCAGTAGGTAAACATCCAGCACTCTGATTGCATATGTGAATGGAAGATCAGCAAAGATCCACATGATCCAGTCAGAGTAAAACTCAAACAGGTTTTGGTGGGAGCTGGCGATAAGCTTGCGGATACCTCTGCAGCATCTGTTAGCAAGATCTCCAAAAGTCATGCAAGAAGCACGGTAGGTGAGGAAGGTCTGGTCAATGTAACGCTTATCAGGGTCATTGTAGCAGATGAGTTGAGACACACTGTAGAAACACTCAGCTTCATCCTGGCTAAAGTGGATGATGAGGGAGACCAAGGCAGGCAGGATGGGACAAAAGTTCATGTCTGGGAAGTACTTGCCCAGGCAAAGAAGGATCTTTTTAACAGAGTTCATGCCAGCTTCGTTGAGACAGTATCTGTACAAAAAAACATAAAGGAAAGTGAGTGTAAGGACCATAACAATACATTTCCTATTGCTTATGCTCCACTTATTAGGATATTTTTATGTAAAAGTATGCATATCTGATAACTATCACAATCTGGGAATGCAATACAGAAGAACATCCCATCATCTCTCATAATTGAGTGAACACTTAAAACAGCATTGACATTTTTATGGGATCCTTAATCTTGTAATGTAAAGTCATCTCATCTTTGTTGACCATTATCTCACTAGTGACTAATGGTATCTTTCAATACTTTATTTGTATGAAGAAAGGAAATATATTAATAACTTTCTGTAAGCATCATCAAAACATTATCCAAATAGATGTTGGTTTACTGTGTACTGTTAGAATGTGTTGTACTTTTTTTAAATACATATAAATGTACAAGTTGTCACTTGTCAATACACATAAACAAATATGAATCCATTGATATACCTGGGTATTTCTTCTGCCTCCATGTACTCTGGGACAGGTGTGGAACTGATTTTCTCTTCTCCAAGGAGCTTCTTGGTTAGTTCATAGAAGACATCTCTGTCTCGCGTACTAGACTTGCTATAAAAATCAAATCAATTCACATAAATTATTTTAGATATAAATCAAATTATGCTCATCTTTTTGACAGAAAAATACACATTCTTCAGCTTTTACTTTTGTGATTTTGAATATAACTGTCTTAACCTGGAATTGATGCTGTTTATGATGTGATAGTAAGCTTTGGCCCTCAGTGTGTGCGGCATGGCCCAGAATCCTTCTCGGCCCATGGTTTTCAGCTGCTGGTGCTCACTTGCCAGGATCTCCTGGTATCTTTTTGCAGCTTCAGGATCAATCATCTCCCAGTCCACAAACTGTCCATACTTCATGCCCGAGTTAGAGCTAATCTCCCAGTGGTTCAACTCAGAGATAGTCATCATGGATACTGACTTCAGGCTGCCTTTGCTGCCTAAGAAAGACATGCACATGTATCTTAGATCTTAGACTAGATTTGAGCTTAGATTTTCATTCACACTATAAATTGCATACAAATAAAAAAGTCAAATTTTAGGTGTAGAATCTGCAAGTGATTAGGAAAACATTATTTCAGTACCACTTAGTTCTTTTGAAGGTGATTGCTTGTTAAGTTTAGACTTCTTGGAGGTCACTCGAACACCAGTCCCATCACACTTTTTATTTTCCTTTTTGGCCAGTTGCTGCATGAGTAGTGAGCTTGCTCTTTGCCTCAGCGGACTGGACCGGTCAAAGTTTCCCACATCATAGTCTGAGTAAAGCTCTGATGTCTCATAACTGTAAAAGGACCTGGGGAACAGTTGATTTACCATTAATCATGTGTGAAGTAGTTCTGTAACTACATTTAAATCCCTGCGATAGCCCATACATATCCAAGTAAGTAAAGACACAAGTTGTGTGCTGGTTGCAAAATTAATTTGAAAAAAAACCCCAAAAAAAAAACCAAACAACAACAACAACAGCGCAGTGGTTTTTAAGAGGTGAAAGCATACCTGGAGCGAGGTCTCAGATAGGTTTTTTCCATCTGTGTTTGGACACCATAGTTCTTTTGGTCCTCTGGGCTGTAATAGGAGTGTGATCTTTGTCGACTTCTGCTTCCCACCAGAGAGTCCAAGTCTTGGTCAGAGGATGCGTGCAATGAGACAGAATTCATGTTTCCACAGTTGGAAAACTCTGGTGTTCTGGAAACATGAATCATGTTTTTGACTTCAGGAAAATTCAAAATAGTAATGTGCCCCTTGTTATTGACTGAACATTCTGAGGAGGATTGGCGCTTTATATAAGCCTGTGGGCTGTGGCCATGTGAGCCAAGCATTGTTTGTTTGTGGTGATTTCAGACACTGATAGTGCAAAGCTCTCATGAGCTTCCGTTTTTAACGTTCATGCAACATTTTCATTCTGAGAAATAACTCATCAGTTTCTTGATAGTAGTCATGATGCCCCCATTATCAGACCAAAAATACAAGAAAAAAAATTTCCAAATGACATGACAAAAAACAGGCACTTAAGACATGATTTCACCAAGTGCCCTTCAAATCACCCTCCCAACTGCAGTCTATATAACTGTTATCTTTATGTTACATACATGCATCCATTCTTTACAGTGGACTTTACATCTGCTACATCTGCTACATCTTATAATAGAAGCATTCATGGGTCGGAATAAGGTCACTAGGTAGAGGTCGTTAAGCATGTTGTAATTTCTTTGAAATTGCATCAAAATGCCAGATATATTCTATTCCAAGAAATCTTCCAAAGGTTATTATTCTACAAAACAGATATATGTTGTGATCCAAACATGACTGCTGTTTGGTTATGAAACATAAAACCTTGACAAGTCCTTATCTCCTATGTGGGCTTCACACGTAAATCAGGTGAAAAACAAACTCCTCCACAGTCTGAGTGAACAATCGTTATTACTTCGTGTGAATTTCCACAGAAGCTGGGACATGTGCATACGTACTTAAAAACTGCACCATTCGCTTTAAATACAGTTCCCATATTATGACCCTCTGAGAGGGCCATGGAAATTCATTGTTGTTATTGTTATTTTCTGTGCACCCCACTATATTGTTGAGGGACTTTTAGGAAAAATTATATAATAATCATTTGAAAATAGTTTATCTTCCATGCAAATGAACAAAAATGCATTTACCTAAAGAATAGAATATGTAGCTGCATGCAAGTTGAAAAGACTCACTGTAAACATATGGCTTTGTTTTGACTTCTGTTTTTTTCCCTTTTGGTTTAATTTCTGATCATCACTTCATTGCTAATGTAACCTACCCATGCTAATTCAACCGCGACCTGGGCGTCACATGTTCCTCGAAGCCTGCCGTAGTGACGTCACACCCAAATAAGAGGCAGTCTGTTGGTGTTTGCTATCGGATGGTTCAAAATAAGTGGATTTTCGTCTCTTAGACAACTTTTATCATTATGTCGCAGGATTTGTGGTAGGTTATGGAAACACGGGCACTCAATTTAGTGATTAATGCGTACAAATGGCATAACTTACCCTGATAGCTAGATAGCTGGCTAAAAGGGATGCTAGCTCTTCCCCATGTAGACTAACATTAATGTTAGCCACATATAATGACTCCACAATCAAGGAAACAAGGTAATCCAGTTTTTCGTGTTCATGCGTTGCTTTTATATTGAGTCATCTGGCTAAAACGTGTTAAGGAAGATGACAGGGGCATCATATAACATATAAAATGTCACATGATGAATGTAACGCTCGCAACACATTACTGCTGTTTGAGTTGCTCATACAGTGTAGCTCGAGCTTTTGAAGCTGTCAGTCGTCTCCTTCCGCATTTTTTAAATAAATGTGAATGAAAACTTTACTAGCGAGAACAAACGATGAGAGAAATACACTGACTGTGGACAGCTCGTTAGACAAACTAGTGTGCATTTATTTCCTTATATCTGGACAGAATACACAATCATTCGTTAAAATACAAGCAAGTTACCTTTTTGCCGTACAAATGCATCAGTCGTCACAAGTAAAAGCTGGTGAACTTTCTTTTATCACTGTCTCATTCACTGACTTACAGGTTGCAGAACTATGATGCCACTTGCCGCCTCGCACAGGAAATAGCAGAAAACATTCATGAACGGAACAGACAGCAAAGAACAGGTGGAAACCCTGCAAAGGTAAACTCTTACATTCATAAATGGATTGTTCTTTTTCTCAAGTTGCCAGTTGCCTTCAATGTCCTCTGCCATTTCAGATCAACATGACATTACGGGCATCACTGCAGAAACTGAAACAAAGTATCTCACAGCTCAAAGAGGGCCTGTTGCGAGCTTCATCTCGGCGCATGTATCCTTTATTCTAATTATGTATTAAGCAGAGGAAGTCAGGAGACCAAGATGGGATGAAGGTTTCATTTGCCTGCAAGAGTTGTTGGCTTCCTATAGAGGGCACCAGAGTGTTTTTGATAAAGTGCAGAAGTGTTTGCCTTTAGAAAGTACCATTGACCTTTTGCTCGACCTTAATATGCTGTCATCAGAATGCAGTCGGAAGCTGACAGAAGGCAGAATCTCATTGATGACTTGCTAACCAGAGAGAAGCAGCTCAATGCCACATTCAAGGGAGACATCACAGAACCAGAGCCTTCCAGGTATATAAAGTATTAAGAGATTATTTTTACTCCAAATGAGAGGGAAAATATAGAAATCCAACTCTATGTTACCATTTTCCACTGCTATAGGAGGGATCAAATAAGATTTGCTTTTTGACAGTTAGACCATTAGATCTTAATTTCAATGGTTGTTTTAAACCTAAACATTTTTATCAATGAATGCACTTGAATTCATTCTTGTCTTTGTCATTGTGACTCCTGTAGCTGTAGATGAATTCACAGAAATCACAGACCAATGCTCATTAACAAATATGAACTTTTTGAACATTAGTCTGCCTTCAATCTGTCTTTTACTGTCGAACAATATAAGATGGGTGAAACCGAGCATCCTGCTCAGAGCACACCACCTTTCATTTTGAAATTTTTCTCTCAGACATGTTTATTTTAAATAAATCAAATCCAGCACTGCTTGACAAATTGAAAGTAATGATCGTTATTGTCTCTGTCCTTGACCAGATGGGTCATAAGCTCAATTGGTTTTGCTATTTTGACAAAGTGATTAACTCCATGGCTCATTCTCTATCATTAGGAGAATTGCTTGCTTTGCACTTGCTTGCTTTGATCAAATATTTGGCATGTCCTGAAATGGACAAATACAAGTGTGTGTGCATGTGTGTGTCTGGATGTATGTGATGGAAGGAGTGATTTCAGTTTATAACTCTTGACCGAGCATTGATTGTAATTCCTCTGGAGCTAATCAGGGGGTTGGATGCTACAACTTATATCCTTTTCATGATTTAATATTTTGTCAGTGAAGAACTTTGGCAGCAGGCAGTCATTACTTTGTATAAATTTTGACCTCGTATGGGCAAGATGTCATTTGTATGGACAGGAGGAGAAAATGATGAGGTGTTGTGAACTTCATCTGGTATCTTTTTATAAATGGATGTTTTATTGTTTTCATAACGCAAAGTCATAAACATTTATAGAAAAAGCCAATATGTGTTTTTCTGAGGAATAAGTGAAATGACAGTAAACCAAGTTTTACAGTTTAGAGGACCAGTTTTACAATTTTTCTGATATCTTTCACAAGCTTGTGTTTTGGGATTGATCCGTGCTTCGCACAGGCTTTGTCCTTTTTAAAAACCTACACACACAATTGCATGAAAGGCATTATAAAAATATCGCTCAAATGATTTTTGCTGATAAATTAAATTGGGAAACTGTGATTGTATGGTTTTTAGTTTGCTCATTGTGACCTAAATTTAATAGTGATATGTGCTGAGTAATTTGGATTTGTGGGTGCAACCCATTCCCACTGTGTGGTCTCTGTGGATGGACAGGGGCGGGCTGACTACGCTTGAATAATCCAAGCTGTTTTTTTCCCCCTCCTTGAACTGAAGAAAAGAGATTGAGATTGCAAAAATGACTTTAATCTATCTTGGAAACATTACATTCAAAGCATCTCCATTTCAGACTAAGTGAAAGAAAGACATGGCGCCAAGGTTTGAAGGCTCAGTTCACCATGTCACCTCTCCAGTCCACCTTTCCTTTGTGTTTGATTGCACTGGAAATAGTTGTAATTAGTTAAATCTTGCCTGTCCAAGTCACTCAGTCAGGAACTGGGTGCTCAAGCCAAGAGATTGTTGCTGCCAAAAGATGTGCCTGACTGATTTTGGTGCTCCCCACCGGCTGGTTAATTGGATCTTCACACACTGGGCACTTGCATGGAGGAAGTTGAAGGGTGGGTTAGGGTTAGGCATATAGCGTCATAGTAATCAAACATGTCAGAGAGATTACACTGAACACCTTGTTTCACCTACTTGTCTGAGTTCTTCAGGCATAGTGAATGGCCTCAGTGCTTTACTGACCACTATATATATATATATATATATATATATATATATATATATATATATAGAGAGAGAGAGAGAAGTGGTCAGTATGTTTCAATTGTGTTTCAATATATAACTGAAAAGCTTGAGAACCAGCAGACAACTTGCTATTAGCAGATATAGTTAAATCCAGCCTCACACAGCAACCTTGAACATTCATTATAATACAACCACAGAGAGTTTTGAAACACAGCTTAAAGCTATTAGCGCTAGAATAGTTTGCAAGCCACACAGTGGTGTTTAGTACTGCAGTGAGTTCTCTGGTCTGCCACTTTGTCAGAGAAAGGCCTCCCCAGCAGTCCACAATCCTGTGACAGATTAACATGTGCTGTTTACACACAGTACAAACTGATTTGGTATTTTCAATCATTCTAAAAAACTTAAAAAGCCACCATGCGCAAAGAAATACTTTTCCTCTTTGATGTGAAGTGTTTTGTTGTCAGAAATGTTCTAAAGAGTACAGTATTGAAAAATGGAACATGCTCTGTACAGATGTCTTTGCGAGAGAGTTATGAGAGTCAGAAGAGTTATACAAATGTGCCTACACCCCTATCCTAACCAGGCATACTGACTGTGTTTACTTATCTAGCAAATGTCACTAATACATGATGAATGTTTGAAAATTGTGAGCTAGAATGGTGATTGACAGACAGAATTAGTATTTTTGAAATTTAATACATGATTGGTCTTGGATGCTTTAAGAGCTCTGCTCTCTTGGTAGCATTTTCATGGTCTACACACCAACTTGAAGTTTTTGTGAGAACCCTCTTATTTAACTGAAAAAACTTGAAATGTTATGTGAGATGTTTTAGAAAGTATTGTTATGATGATGTTTAATAGGTCGACATTGATGGCTGGTGGAGCAGGAGTGAGTGGAGGTGTTGTGGCCAACCCCTGGCTGATTAACGAATCAGAGGAGACCAGAGGGCTGACATTTGGGGAGATCAAACAGCAGCAACAACGAATAATTGAAGGTGATTACACATGGCTGATTAACATCCAAGATTGATTATACTTCCAGATAAAAGCTTGTCTGTTCCATTACATGATTGTACATACATGTTTTCAAGCATGTTGCTTTATTTCTTTTCATAAATTCTCATCAAGACCATATATTGGGGAGACACACCCATCCATATTTTTGACATTATTCTGGTTCACTGGGAAAAAAATTTAAACTCATAATTCAACTTCATGTTGTGTGTTAACAGTATACTTTATTTTTGTCTATAGCACAAATAAATGCATTTCTAGTCAGAAATCATAAAGTAATCTAAGTTGGTACATGAGGAAAAGCCACAACTGATACAGGAAAGATTATTCTACACTGGATATGTGCTGAACTGTTTTGGCCACACTGCTCCATGCAAACAACAAAAAAGTGATAATTTTGAAGACATTGGACACCATTGCCTGCTTTTTCCTGTTTCCTGATTCTGACATGACTTGAAAACACAGACGTTAGTTCACCTGACTCCATGTGACACTTCATTGCTATGTCTCCATTACGACTCTGGTTATTGTGGACTTGGGATCAGAGATTCCTGTTAAGACAGTGAAACCAAACCACACGGAGGTTTCTAGTCTCTGTGGGATTTCTGGTGGAGTTGGGTAATGGTGAATGCTTGCACTTGCGGCCATAAAAAATTCCTGTGGTAGTGAGTGTGTTAAACTTAGAAACCTACAGAGGCCAAATCTTTTCTTTTTACTTTCTTTTCTTCTTCTTTTTTCTTCTGCTCTCCTCTTCCCTCCCCTCCCCTCTCCACCATCTTCACTGTTTTTCTTCTCACACTGTTATAATAACAAGAGTAAGCCTGAGTGGGGCAAAGCACTGAATGACTCACATATGGCACTGTGAGCTCAACTGGACCCCAGCAGTCTCTCAGTCTTACATGCCAAATTGGTACCTCATTACATTATCAATAGTGTATACTGTAATTTCTCCTTTCTTACAGTAGACTTTTTAGAAATGGGTTGCAACATTTGTTTCTTGTACCTCATTACACCACAAATAGATTCTTGTCCATGTAAATCTTCAGATTGTCAAAATCTTCCTTCAATATGCTTCTCTGTCTCCTGTCTTTCTCTATGGCTAATAATTGAAAATGTTTTTCCTTTCTATTGACAGCCCAGGATGCAGGCTTGGATGCACTAGCAGCTGTCATCAGCCGACAGAAGATAATGGGTCAGGAAATTGGAAATGAGCTGGATGAACAGAATGGTAAAGTTTAATGTGCATGGGCGTCTGTACATATTCGTCAAAAGAATTCCAGACATATTACACACTGCTGTGTGAAAGCAATCAGACATACTTGTTCTGCAATGGAACGACTCGCCTCATGTAACTTGCTGGACGGTGATACTCTCTCCCACCACCTCAACACTGACATAGTTAGCAGTGAGCGCACCCACATGCAGCAGAATATGACCTCACCTTAATCTCATGACCATGTCTGTCTTATTATCATTTGTGATATGTCAAGATGAAGTGGCCTCTCTCTTTATGCTACTAAAATGCACTAAAACTGTAATAGTTTCATACTCTTGAAACAGATCTGCTCAGAGCTAATGGTGGTTTTGAGTTATTTATGGCTAAATGCTGCATTAGTCTATTAATAGGTTCCATCACAGGTAGAATGTGTATACAGAGTGGACAGGATCAGTGCTCAGGTGCTGTGCTCAAATTGCTGCTACTTGAGACATTAGACTTTCGTACAACCATCTGCCAACCATTGAACAATTACATCCTTTAATGCATTGCTCTCAGAAGAGCATAGTAATGAATATGCTTCGGCCTGAGAGTCTTACTTTACAGCTGTTACTTCACAGTTTAATCATGTATTTAATTAATTGCGAGTGGTACACATAATGTTTCGCCTTTTCATCTGACAAAAAGACATTGAAATACTTAGGAAACCCCAGGATGATAAAAGTAATAATGAAGAAGTGCACCTGATTGATAAGGTACTGTGTCTTTGTCAAAGACACTTTAGCAGGAGTGGGTACACTTTAGCCTTGATGTATCTATCTCCTTGACAAGCAAACCTAGACTTGTAGATGACAGTTCAGTGCTTCAGTAATCAGTGAGCCATTTAAATTTGCTATTCTGGGCTCAACAGTTAAAGAGGAACAGAGGTATTGTTAGAATTTATTAACAAAACTGTGATCATTTTTGGATATAATATTCTTAATACTTTAGGATTGTCTGATTGACTAGGTGCCCTCATCTGTATTAGTGTCTTGCACCAGTTATTGTCTTCCAGTTGGAAGGAAAAGATGGTGATGTACTACCCTGTAATATCCTGTTTGAGCAGCCGTACTAAGACACGCCCAGAGGTGTAACTGAGTGATCTCGGCTTGCAAGCAAATGACCCTTCCCTCTGCCGGGAGAGAACGGCAGATGTTTGGCTGATTTTGGGCGACATCGATGGGAGAAGGGAAGAGAAAGAAAGGAAAGCTGATTGTTTTAGCCCGCTGTCCTGTTACCATATTGAACTAGAGACGGATCATTGCTTTAATGTCTGGCGTGTTCTTCGTCATGTTTTTTCAGCTTGATGTCAGTGTTTCCAACACTATGAACTTGAGTGGGTGATGGAGAGCCATTTGAGCAAGTTAGACCAGCATTACTGCAAATAAGAAGCAGGCAAATGATTTTGGCCCTGGAAAAAAATCAACTGTCTATACGCCGATGTTTAGACCACACATGACTCGCGCGTACATGCGATAGGAACGCAGCTCTTTCTTTCAGTAATGGTCCAAAATATCTATGCCACCTGTTGATATTGAAATTGAGTCCATGTGTAGAAAACCAAACCGTGCAAATTTCTAGAGGCCTGAACACAGTTTGTCTCCCAAGCATATCTTGGTGTAGTAACCAATGAGATAATGCTGTCATTATATACAGTGGCATGAAAAATTTGGGGTGAATCTCTGCTACGATGAACATAGTTAAAGGCACATACCACAGTGGTAAAAATTATTTGAGCAGACAATAACCACTTTGACTTCCAGCTGTAGTCCAATTACTACATGTTGCTTCCTCAACTCTCATTCCCATGTGTCCTGTCAATCACCCCTTTCACAATCTAATGTAAACCCCCCCCCCCCCCCCCCCAAAAAAAAAAAAAAAAAAAAAAAACATTGAAAAAATACAATTTTATATCAATCTTTTATGAAAACATGACCACCCTGCATGGTCAGTATTTCATAACATCAACTTTGGCAAATATTACGTGAACACTCACTTTCTTTTTATGGAATTTTTAAATGTCGAAATGACAGGGCAAAAAGTAAGAGGATAGCTTCATGTTTTCAGAGACACAGGAAAAATAGATTGAAGTTATAAAGCAAGGAAAAGACAGGTCTCATGTTGATGTTGGTGTGTAACCTTGGAGTCTGACTGTCTTTCCATCTTGTAAGGTTCCTTTTCCCCCTGATCACTGTACTGTAGCAATGTTTTCCTATAAATATTTTAAGCTCTTTGTAGTTGGGCTGCTTAAATCTAGCTCATGACCCAAGCGCAGTGGAGGTTGTAGTCATTTCCTTTTCGGGAAGCAATTCCGACTGAGGTCAGCAAGGAAGATGACCCTTTTCAGAGGTTTAGAGACGAACCCAAAGCACTTGTTACTCCCCCTTCAATCTTAACTGGATCAAAATAGGCTGAGATGTCGAAGTGAGGCAGCGGTCCTATTACCTCAATTTCAGTTGCTGCCTTACAGCACATAACATTAATGTATTGCTCCATGAAGATTATTCCCATTTTGCTTGCCAGTCCCAACAAAAAGAGAAATTCAATCATGATTGGTAGTACATTAATTATAGTTAGATGATGTGCTGTTATTAGATTTTTTTTAGAATTCCTGCATCATGTTACCAAAGATTAATTTATTTTCATTGCCACAATAAAAGTTACCAAAAATAGTGTAGTGCATACAAACTGGAATGACTTGCATTAGCAGTTCTCCCTTTCCACGAAGAAAGATCAACATTAATTCCTCTTTATTAGTATTAATATTTCTTATATTGTGGCTTGGAACATGACATCAGATTATGTCAGCATCTTGCACTTATAAGTGACAGACAGTGGCTAGCTTGTTAAAATTACTTTTTTTTTTTTTTTTCTTTTTTGAAAGGGGCAGCCAGAGTTGAGGCTGTATGATTTGCTACGATTTAGGTGGGCTTCCTCTGAATTGGATTTGATTGGTGGTGAAAGACTGCAGCTATGACATTTCCCATGTATTTTGGTGTTGGTTGTTGTATATTATGTATACACAGTAGGCATGAACCATGCGATATAGACGGACAGATAGAGAGTCACAATAATGTGAAATGTAGCACAAAGCAGTTTTCAGGTATATTGGTATGTCTAATGTGCAAAGATCAGCCAACTAATTGGCAAAACATTGAATTTTACATGAAATCTACTCAGTGCTATTTGTTTCCACACCCAAACCTAATTTTAATTGACCTTTGACAGCTCTAGCAGATGTGCTCTCATATTAACTCTTATATCCACTGCATGCTTATGTTCAAAACCTTAATTTTCCTCTCTTTGATTAAAATTAGCTTGCCTAAAATGTGTAGAGGACTGCATTTCAATACAAAATTCATTTGGACTGAAAAAAAAAATTGAATGGATCAAAAAGATATTTATTGCCAGGCAATCTGACCACATGTGCACTCTGGTTTTGTCTGAAGATAAGAAGAAAAAGGGTATTTCTTTCTTGCATGACATTTTACTAGCTCATTCCAGGTTGAATCTTAGATTGTATAATACCATAAATGGATAAAACGGTGTAAATACCCAACAAAATATAAACATAATTTTTCATTGTACAATTACTGTCCTCTTTGAAATTCTGTCATATAAATCCTGAAATGTGGAATATTGATTACAGAAAAAGTCTGGGAATATATGGAGGTATGGAATTCTGCTGTTCGTACATAAATGAGAGAACCTATCATATATACACTACAGTGTTCATTCAGTTTGTTACTGCTTTGGCAGTACAGCTGTGTGTGTGTGTTTCCACCCAAAATATTTCATTTCTCCCATTCCAGTGAACATTTCCTTGGATTTAAGGGTGAACAGATTAGAATTTGGTGGTCAAAGGTTAAAGTCACTGTGATCCAAACAGTCAATGGAAACCTCACAGTGGCATCATAATGTGAAAACACTTCTGGCCAGTATTCAACAACATAACTCAGGAACAGAAGGGGAGATTGCGACCATAAATCTTAGGTTTTGACAAGTTGTTGGAGGCATACAACTTTGAAGCGACAAGTCTGTTTTCCATTATTGTACACCTTTCAGTTGAGGATTTAGATGTCAGTCATGCATCCTTTAATGTAAGATGTATTAACGTATGTATTGGTAATGGGAGTGTTTTTGAAGCATTTCATTACCCAGTCTAATTATTGTGAAAAAGACGAATGTGTTAGTTGCCAAGTGGTTTGCAGCTGCTGAAAAAACAGAGTAAGCTTTGCTTCTATGATGGACTTCATTTCTGGCTAGTAATTAGATTCTGCATCAGCAGAGACCAAGTTTTAGCAGCGCTAATGACCTTCAAATAAACAACACAATGAGAGCAAAAAGACACTCACTGCTGCAGCACCGTGACATCAGTGGTTAAGACAGAGTCCAGGCCTCTGCTTGTTTCAGTTTTTAGAAACTGGTCAGTGAGCAAATAAACCACGCTAATGATGACACTTGGAAGAAAATCAGTGGGGTCGAATTGTAGGTTGATTTATTGTTTATTTGATACACCTCATTTGAAAATGGGTCTGATAGTACTGAGTAGCGTTTTCCAGAGTCGTCATGTGATGTTCAAAATAGCGCTGTTGTCAGAAGAATTATAGGGCATCATCATCATGTGACCACCAGATTTGGCTGACTGGTGTTTGACTCCGTGAATTATTGACTATTGTTTTTAACTATAACAGACAGCATTGGAACGTTACACTATAATGTTCCTTGGTTTCTTTGAAGAAATTGTGACCAAAGATGAAAGAACATGAGAGTGATGGAAAGCCACACTATAATGTTCTTTGGACAAAATCACAACTTTTGGCTGCTTTTGAAATGCAAAGTAGAATAACTATAAGGTAGCATTTTACCTTAATCCTACCGTGTAGATAGCCATACCAAATATTTTCACCTTTCAGTCTAAGTAGAGCTAAGTATTATTTCCATCGTCTTTTGATTCGGCCTGTTCCTAATCACTGATGTGAATGTTATAAAAACAGTTCAAGTAGCACCATGGGAACAACTGATTGAGTGCCTATTCGTGACTATGATGCCATTCACGGCAGTGCAACCGGAAAACTTTTCAAAGATGATGATCTCAATTATTCAGTTGTTTTGTATTCGCAGTGTGATGGAATCACATGGTGGGGTTTTGGTGTTCCAATTCAGACGGAACACCAAAATGCATCAATATTCATCAGGCAGAACTCCTGTACCAAGTGTCCTAACCAGGGTACAATCAATCAGTCCTTGTTTGCTTATTTCTCTATCTTCCCGTCTCAGTATCCATCTTTGTCTAAGCTCTGTCAGAGTTGCAATGATAGAGTCATGGAGAAGAGGGGGCTAACAACGACAAAAGGGATTTGGGTCGCATCAACCACTGCCAAGTCATAAACAGGTTTAGGAGCAGTACGGACATTTTTGGGACACTGAAGAATAACATCTACTGGCATTTCATCAATCAAATTGTCTTTTGTTTCCATCAGTGAATTGATGCTCCTCTCCTCGCTCAAGATGAAGAAAGATGGCATTAGATGTTGGTTTTCTTTGCGGTTGTGAAATTGAACCAGTTGTACCTTCCTAATGCAGTTCTTTTATGTCTTTTTCTGGTGTTACATGTCTTACGTGGTCAGAAATATTTGGTCATGTTAATGACATAATAATCAGATGCTGATCTGAATGTAAGCTTCGGGAGTCGTTTGTGATTGACTTCCTGAGAAATCCCTAAACAGAAAGTTGTCACAATGTTTCCTTCTATTGTACACTCACTTTTTATAAAAAAAAAAAAAAAAAAAATCAGATATTTTTTATCTGTATCTGATATAAATATCATGTTTGCTTGGGAAACGATCAAGGTTTATAAGATTACTCACTCAAAAACATAATAATAAGCAATATGTATATATATATAGGGCTTGAATCTATATTATTTGTCCTCTGTGAAATATATTTGTATTTGATATTTCACACTGGACTATTTAACAGATAAGTCAGTAAGAAAAATAAGATGAATTCACTCTTTCTTTTATTCTATTCTTAGTTAACACTTTTAGTAAATACACATAGAGGGCTTTTGTCCAGTGAGGTTTTTGTGGATCATTATTTCTGCTCTACAAGTTGTCGTCTTTGTTGCCAGATCACAGCTTTGATTTATCACGATCCATCTGGAACAAATGTGTGCCGGTGACAGTTGTTAGCAGGAGAGGCCCCACATAAAAAAGCCAGTGGCAGAAATTCTCAAGGTAGTTTAGAGAAGTGGTGTGTGGCAGTGGTAGAGATAAATGACAGCAGAGACACGCTGTATGACTTTTTGGCTTGATTTAGGACTGTCAGTTGTCAATGCTATAGTAAAATAAAAGTTTGATAAATGGTCTGTTCCATACTCCTGTGAAGTATACTCAGTCCTAAATCATAGCAGGAAATTTCACTGGCACCCTCAGTTATTTATATGATGATATAATATAAATAGTGGGAATGGATATGAAAGAATCAATATTTTTTATCTGTGGCCAAAGACATTCCATGCCATACTATTGATACAAAGTCTAATTGTCATAAAAAACCAAAATGAAAACCTTTGCAGCTATGTGTCTAAATGGGAAGCATATTTTAGTAAGCTATTTGCATCTATTTCTTCTTTATTGAATTACTTATTTTGCAGCACGGATACCCAGACATCCATATTGAGATCTGAAGTTCAAAGTGTTATGAGAATTAAAGCAAACCGTTGTTGACATAGCCAGCATTTGCTGAGCTGCATTACAATGTTGTCCATGTCGTTTGGAATAATGCAACAAGCTTTATCACAATTTTATGGATACTGGTGACTCATTTCTGGACATTTTTGTCTCTTCAAATGTAAGTGATATAGTACATGATGAACGACAACGTAATTCCAAGAAAGCAATTTACAGTTTGGTAATTTGCAACCATAATTTTTCAGCAAATATATTTCACGAATAATAGCAGTAATCTCATCTGATGATTTTAAGTGTCAAAATGCCTTTGGCATCTAATTTTCAAGGCATAAAATTTTTTTCTACCGAGAAGTAATAAACAATTTGATAGAAATAGACTGTGGCTACCTTAATTGTTGGAAAGCTGGTTGAATTGTTAAACATAGCAAATCTAAACTACTAACCATTTCTTTGAAACGTGTCTTTAATGACACTTGTGAATACAGGAAATAAATAAAGATAATTGAAGAGAGAGAGGGACATTACACAAATGACACACAATATCAAACCTTGGAAAAGGCTTTGCTCTCTGATTATTTTTCATATTTTTGGTTGTTGGATTATTGGTTATTAGTACTTAGTCGTGAAAGAATATGGTAAACTGTCTTCACCTACATCTATTCATTAATCCAGCCCAAAATTTCTCTAATGCTGTTGCTTTCACTCTCTTGGTTTCACCATCATTGCCTTTGAAGCAAGATGAAATGACACTTGGAGGCAATCTCTTTATAGAGTGTGTATGTTGTTTGAGGTTTGGTCCTATTAGTGTATGTTTGACATTTTTTTATTTATTTTTTTTTTACACGGTTTAGCTGGCATTATGGGCTTCTTTTGATTCTTTGTACCAGATGCATGATCCAGTAGTTCAAACCAAGAGTCATACTTGCAATCATCCTCAACAGCTTAGGTTCAATAATCTGTTTGAGCTAAGCTCACTGTTTAATCTTTTTTATATGGCCATTTCATTGAAATGTAATATTTATTTACTTGGGAGCAAAAATCAATGTGCTCATACGTCAAAAAACACAATTACAATAAAAACTAAAATAAATTGATATTCTGTAGAAGTTAAGTAATTAAAAGCAGCCAACCTTGTTGCACCACCACTGCACTGTTTTGATTGTTCTCATAGGAATCATATGGAAAATCAAAATGACTGTAAAAAAAAAAGTATAGGAGCTATCCATATTTATCAGTGTGAAGGAATCCGTTGGTCAAATGAAGAATATGAAATATCAGCTATTAAACTGTCTCTACTGTTCAGCGTTACATCACTGGCTCCCTGACTGAATAAGGGGGATGTTATGATTTCACTACATTTTCTTTTGCACAAACTAATGGCTTCTTGTTTTTTTTTTTTTTTGTTTTTTTTTTTTTGTGTATTGCCTAATATGTGTGGCATGTGTACAATTTAACGGCAAACTGATGCTGATACTGTGCTGTAATTTTTCCCTGGAGAGCTTTTGCGGGCAGATTGTCCACGGGAAGCACATAAGCCGTATGTGTTGGTGGTATTAGTGGTCAGGAACCTCTGCAATTCCAGCTGCCAGTTTCTTTGGCTCTGGGCAAAGGATTCCCTGCCATTTAATGGAACCTTAGACTGAGTCAGGCTTGGCCTGGAAGGTTCCTTTTGGCTAACACAAGTGACAGCGGGAACAAATCTCCCCCTGTGTTTATTTAATTGCTTACCGCTCCAGTTTGGAGACCATGTTCAAAGGGCCGACGAGCGCAGAGCTGCTTTGCGTTCCCCTCAGTCTCGGGGTAGCATGGGTCATCCCAAATAATGAGTGGAAGGACTTACTTTACTCAGTCTGCCTCAACTTGAAGCCAGCACGTGGTTCCCATTTAAGCACAGGGGGAAGATTGCACCTTCATCTGCTGAGCATTTTACGTGTTTATGTGTACGCGCAAGTGCACATGTATACATATGTTCTTTAGCAGTCTTGTGCACCAAGATTTGTGTATGTGAGTGTAAGTGCCTTGTCTTGAGTGTGAGATCACTGTGTTTGTACTGAAAGTGTACACCACATGTCCAGCACATGTTGTCAGGTTGTGATTGGCTCACATGCCACATTATTATCTGCATGAGGAGCTCAGAGGCCACTGGCCAGTCTGAGACAGGATTTAGTTCAATGTAGACGTCAGTGAAGGACCTCACACACACACACACACACACACACACACACACACACACACACACACACACACACACACACACACACACACACACACAGTGTGCAGGGTGGGCTAATTGTAGAGATGTTCAGTGCAGGAGTTTAAGATTTCTTGCTGAGTGAGGCAGTGTGGATGAAAAAGAGATGCACTTATTCAGAACTTTTAATTGAGCTGCAAAGACACGCAAGGACAGAGGTTGAAGCAAATAACAATAACAACATCTTAACTAACCTTTAAAGAATAGAATATAGGAAAGAATATTTAAATATAAAGCAGGTGTCCGTATCCAGACAAAGCAGCGAGTGGGACTTTAAAAAAATGTCTAATCTGCCTGATCCACAGACCCTTCAGAGTTGTAGATATTTATCCCTTTGGAAACTGTTAGATGCCTTTAATCATGCTGTAAAAATGTGTCACCTTTCAAGTGGGAAATTCTTTACACCCCTTCCATTTAATCTGTCATCTGATAACCCTGCATGTGTGCAATCAAACACTGTTCACAGACCAAGCTAAGGATAAACCGCCTTAACACAAAAGGCAAAAAATCCTCCCAAAAACTCGAAACTTACTTGCCTCTCAAATAAAACACGAGGCCCTTTATAGCCCTCTTCTTACTGAAAAATGTTGATGTTGTTTTAAAATGTCATAAGCACTGATCTGTGCTGCTTGAACAAACACATGCTGGTTTAAAAAAAAAAAAAAAAAAACCTTGAATTTGTTATCTAATCAATCTCATCTGTTACACTCTTGGCTTAATAACAGTCTCCTGTTTGTTTCCAAGTTGCTATTGTAACACATTCAAGACAGGTTCTGCTGTAAATGTTTTAGTGTGGGTGTAAAGAATCATTGCTCGCACTCAAAAGGCTGAACACACACGCAAAAAGTTGTTTTGATGTTTTTCACAGTTATTCACAGCCAAGAGAAATAGTTTTGTTTGTTTATATTTACAAATTTGTGAAAACCCCCCCCCCCCCCCCCCCCCCCCCCCCCGTAGTTTGTTTCAGCCTCTATGAATCTTAAATCACCAAGGCATGCACTATATTCAATCATGTCATTATTTATTCAGCAGTAACACACATATCTGATGATCTGAGATCTATTTTTAAACCTCATGCAGCCCATTGTAATTTTGAGTATTGACTATAATGGTGCAATATAAACGTGTATTTCACATATGTCAATATGTGTGCTTTGTAAATTGAAATTTGCAGCCTACACATGATTCCACTAGTGGGCAGCAGAGGAACTGGTGTCACAACAGTCAGGGTCGTCATTGAAATTCTCAACAAATGAAATAATTCATAGCTTTGTGCTTTGTCTTCTCTGGAATAGGTTTATGTTGGTGCTTGAGTGATCCAAGGTAAGGGCAAATGAAGAGCGAGTCATTGGATCTCGTACAGGATTTGTAAACTTGTTAAACCCCTTTTAGGAGCTTTCTTCTTTCTTACCTCCAGTAATCAGTGCCTCCTCTTTTTCGCTCATTAGCTGGAGGAGCTTGGTAATTACAGGACAGCTGTAAGTGTAGCAGTTTTAATGGCTGCATCATGTAGTACGCTGTTCGATTAAATGAGACGTGTATTCATTCATTGGTCTTGCATGGGGTTTTACGCTATGTGTCTAAGTGTCTGAGCATCCAGCTCTCTTTGGCACATGTGGCCAACAGTGGAGCATGTGGTGTCTGCATCATATTTAGCTTCGTCCCCTGCACCAATCCTAGCTTTCCACAGGCTTTGTGGGAGGTTGTTTCAACTGCGCTAGTGGTCAAATATGTCTTTTGGCCTCAGAGAACAATTATTCTAAATTCACCTCATTCTCACCAAGATTTTCAGCTCTTGGTGAGCATCTTTGTCAGTCCCCCATCAAGCGATATTCCTGTGTCAGGTGCACCACAGGTCTAGCATTGCAAGGAGGAAAAATAATTAGCACTTGGTGCAGTGAAGTGTGCACAGCTGGGAAAGATAACTGATACTATGTTTAAAACAGGTTATGAGAGGGTTAGGGTTAGGGTTGCATTTTCCAACACTCTCCCTATTTATCTATTTATTGAGATAAATAATTGTTACCTTAAAACTTCTGCTTGCTTCTTGAAACTTTTACATAAAACACACGTTTCTGCTGCTGATATTGTTAATCGTGATTAAATGTTATTATGTTCAAAGAGATCACAACTTTGAATTTAGTTTGAAGTATGAACAGTGCTTTGATCTCCTTGTTATCTTTCTATAATCAATATGTTATTGTCTTGTGCTGCTGATAATGCGACTAATTAGGACTTTGAACCTAAGATCCATATTGAAAGAGCTCTCAAAAGGACACAGTGTGTGATCCAAAGTAAAGTCCAGATTTGAACCCACCTTATCTGTAAAGTTTTCCAGGCTGAACAACAACATGGTGATGTTTCATGTTCCACATCCCTGCTGATCTTTGGCAGATAAATGCCAGCTGGCCCTGAACACTCCTTTCCACAATAAAACATCTCCTGATACCGCTCTGTATTTGTTACGGCTTCTGTTCTCCCTCTGAACAGCACTGTGGGCTAACACTGTGGAGATGACACTTCGTCAGTCTGTGACACAAATGCCTGTCAGAAGCGTGTCACAGCCGGGATGTATGTGTGTAATTGTGTTTGTGTGTGTGCGCCTTTCTCTATTTGGGGTGTTTGTGTCTCTATGGTACTTTTAGGCCAGAGTGTGTATGTGTATCTGTTTGTGTCAGTGTGTGTGAGAGCACACATGTCTCCGTGCTTTTGAGTGCATTATGGGTGAAACAGAGTCTGGCATGGAGATCAAAGTCCCTCCATAACTCCACAGTCAGTCAGTCAGTTGGCAGGACAGCCAGCTTATTGCCGGGAAGCTCCACTCACCATGGGGGATGTTGAGTTATTAGACTCAGATCAATTCAATTAAAACACAGTTAGTGATAAATTCCTGGCGTTTCTTTCCTTTGTATTTAAAAATCTGGTTACACCTAAGTCATAATCACATTTTATTTACATGTGCCTGCAGATGCAGCAGGAGTTTTTTTGTACTGGTCACCATAATCTGCTTGATCAACTGTAGGAGCCAAATTGTAATTTTTTTCTCATTCAAACATTTCTAGTTCTGAGTACCTGAGTACCTACTGCTTTGTTTTAGAGATGTCCTGTTGAAAGTAGAAATGTGCAGTAAGCAGGTACAGTTTTGATGGAAAACAGAAAACTATCATTTCATGGACTGTTTGTAAAAGGAAAGCACCGGAGTAATTGTTGCTGTCTGAAATGAGTTTGAGTATTAACACACATCTCGATCAGAAACCAGCATGTAAGCAGGTACTTGACCATTCTCATTTCATATGAATCTCGTGCTATCAAATCCTTTGTGTTTATAATTTTTCATTGGGTTTTGAACATCTCAATCTGCTACCCACTCTTGGGTGCCCCTGCTAAAGAAGTGTGATGGTAGTGATGAAGTGTAACAGCGGCTGGTTTGAAAGTGCTGTGCCAGTGACAGGGTGGTCCCTGCCTCACACTGCTGCCGCTGCTGGCACCCTCATGCTCATCATGCACACATTGTTCGGTGGCACCTGGCCATAAGAGGGGTAATGGCAGAAAGCCTAGTCATGATCATACTTCGCTTCATTGCTGTTGGTCTTAGAAGTGTTTTCATATTTCTTAAATGCTTGTTTTTATTCATTCTAAAATTACACAAGCGATCATTTGTGCATTAATTGTACGCAATGTACTGTGGACTTCAGCTAATGCTCATTGGATTCACTGTTGAGTGCTGTCTGGATCTATAGGATCAAAATCTGCCTGGACCAGACAGAAATGGCTCCACCGCTATGAAAATGCAATGAAGTGGTAGAAGCTCTCCTTGCTTTTACACTTTGTTTGTTTGTTGTAGTTTTTTGTTTTTTTTTTTTTTTAACTTATTTATCCTCAGATAATAATATGGGTTTGAACGTTATTAATTTATTCTATAAATGAAATTGATTATTTGTGCTGAATTGATTATTTGTGCTGAATTGATTATTTGTGCTGAATTGATTATTTTCAATTGTCTTGAATATCTAAATCTCATAATTACCAAACCCTCTTGTTCAACAAATTCCTGGCTGTCTTGGCAACTTGTTCAGAGCTTTGATGAGCTTTAGTTTTCCTTTAGCAGGTACTATAAGATGATAGTGTGACTCCCTTGCTCTACCTATTTATATGCACAGTGCTGATCTAGCCGGTGCACATAAATAGGTGGAGCAAGGGCAGAGAAACCCCTTGCTCAAGGATAAATTGAATTTCTCTGAGCCCATCGATGCTTTGAATCATGATAATTTAGGCTATATATATCTATATATATATATATATATAGATATATATATATATTTGTCAAAGAAAAAAGTTTACCAAATATTTCCAGTGACCCCAAAAGTACAACAAGATGGAATATTTGAATCCCAGACAGTTTCTTCCCCCAAGTATGTCTTATTGTACATAGTGGATTTCCATGAATTCTTGCATTAATGTGTGTATGGGAGAAATGCTCCCATACACAAATTTACTTTGGACTGCATTCCCATACCATTTGCTTGAGTCATTGGAGTTCAGTGCAAACCCAGTGGTCTGCATTTTGAAATATTATGAAGGTTTTTCTCAATTCATGTGCCTTTCTTTGAACTGTTCGTGTGTTCGTTCAAATAGAGGTTCAACTTTGAGAAAATCATTCATCTGGCCATTCTTTTTGCTGTCCATCATGTACGATGATGGATCTTGGGGTAAACGTAACAGGGTTAGAGAGGTGAAACTGTCCGTGGATTCACAGCCGGTTTCAGTTTCAAATTGGCACACAAATGGTAAAGATTAAGGCTGAAAATGTTGAGGCCACATATCTAATGGTAGTCAAATTGGTCACCATTGTTCCAGCTTTTGGTGTACCTTATAGACTCTTAGGAGAATAACTTTTGATTTGCTTTGATTTGTTTGTAATTTGTCAGTTTTTGTGAAAGTCAGGAACAAGACTTTACATTAAAACTAGCTTATTCTATCATCGTTCAAGTTTGGTCAAACTTCATATTGCATGTTTGAGGAACTCTGTTGACAAGTTCATTGTGTATGTTTGGATTTGTACCATTATTAGTGATAATCCGGAATATTTATTAATTTGAGAATTTATGGTCCGATAGTCAAATAACTGCATGGTCCTGATGTAACTGCTCAAATGAATATTCAGATGATGAAGGGCTACTTCTTGCAGCCTCTCCTGCTGGAGTGGTGATATTACATTTATTCCAACATTGACAAAGACAGTGCCAAAGCAAATTTTTCATATTGCCACAAAATATGAACTACACCATTATAGTTTAATCATTGGCAAGTTAGGTCATGGCATAAGCTACATAAAGCAAGCCATATATCAACACTCAGCATGCCAGCACCCTTAAATGAAGATAATGTGTAATGATGCAGGATATCATACTCCTGATGTGTTGACCGGGGGAGCCTGTCAGTCCATTTGGTGGAACTCCGGAACTCATAGATTCATTGGGGAGGGATTGGGGGTGTCCTGCAGTGAGACTAATCTGTACACATGTGGACCAGCACTTCAGAAGGCCAGATGTTGGGAGGCCAAATAGCGTGTATGGCAATATCCTCACAAACCCAACGAGCACATATGTGTGCAGAACACACACAAAAACAGGGTGGGTACTAAGTTGCAACATGGAGAAGAATTAACTTAGAACTTAAGCTCTATTATTCACCTGATACACAGATCACTGCATTGTGTCATGGGATTCAGTGTTTTCATATGATCTGCCCAACATTTCTTATTGCCGTCACATTTTTTAGGATTATTTGTATTCAATTCAATTTAGCTTTATTTGTTTAGTGGCAAATCACAACATATGGTATTTCAGGGCCTTAAGGTCATAACTTTACAATACAACAAAGAGAAACCCAATGCTTCCCACAATGAGAAAGCATTTCACAAAAGCAAACTGGTGTTGGTCTTCCATAGAAGAAAGTTGCATATTTCTTTTTTTGTCTTTATTTGAATTCAAATTTATTTAATTTATTTATTTTTGGGGTGTTTTGTTCAGTTCTGAATCTCTGAATCACCCCAAATCCTCACTTCCCACAGACTCATGGTGAGTTTGTTTACAATAATCTGCCCTGGGCAGGAAAAAAAGAAATAAGTTGAAAGAAACTCGTCCAAATCTGTGCAAGTTCTTGTAAATACTATAATTGCCCTGAGTTGTATCATCATGCTGAGTGCCTTTGTGTGTGCCAAGTGAAGTTCCAGTTACATCCAGAGATGTGTGTGTGTGTGTTTTGGTTGGCAAAACAGCACTACCTATTATACACAGTCAGTCACACCAGGGCCTATTGGTAACAGTTGTGGTCAGGCCCCCCACCATCGACTACTACAAGTGATAGAAGATGGGGGTTGACTTAAAAAACAAGCAAACAAACAAAAAAGTGTATGTCTTACTGTCCTCTTTTTCCACATTCTCAGGAGAAATCATCTCCTGAATAAGCACAACAGAATTAGCCCCACTGAGTCAGATTGCATTTAAATCTGTGAGAGAAAACAAGCATTTTCTCTGTGCGCTATGCCCTCTCTGGGAATGAGTCCTACAATAACACACAGAGTTAATACAGCACATCCTGGAGCCACACTGGGATGTCACTGTTTATGGTAGCGCCTCAACCACATGCATGTACAAACCAAAACCACCACTGCTGTAGCCTCTGCAAATATGAGTCAGCAAAGCAAAGGCGGGTATAGATCTGGCATTTGGTAATTCAAAAATTAAAGTAGACACCAGCTCCCAACTTTCCTAAGCATCATGTTTGTTGTCTTATTTGAGCTTTATAATATGAGATTATAAAATAATATAAAAAATATGAGATTTGATTTGAAATGGATGAGCTTGATTTGTTTGGAGTGGGTTGCATTCACCCGAAAAATTGTGAAGATCCTCATTTATTTTGATTGCATGTTCACGTGCATGCACATGCTACATGGCTCCTGGATTCTGGAAGAATTATAGCCTAAAACAGAGCTGTCCAAATCTGGTCCTGGAGGGCCACTGTCCTGCATGTTTTAGATGTTTCCTGCCCCAACACACCTTATTCAAATGAGTGGCTCCTGATCAGACTTCAGCAGAGCTCGATGATAAGCTGATCATTTGAATTAGGTGTGTTGGAGCAGGAAACATCTAAAACACGCAGGACAGTGGCCCTCCAGGACCAGATTTGGAAACCTCTGGCCTAAAAGATTAACCCAGAGGAAGCACCTCACAGGATGCTACCTTTCCTTAATTCCTGAACTTCAACCTTACATACACAACCTCTACGTTTCTCCATTATCCTTGTCCTCCACTGGTTTGAAGATCTAAACATGCAACAGCAAGCACTGCAGTTCTTTAATGGCTCATTTCATTGTTTCTTTCATTGAATCCAACAATCCACTAATCTCTCAATGAGGTCATCATCATTCCGAACTCTTAAGTCTTATGCAAGAGAGCACTCTCCTGCAAGTTACTCTCAGTACTTATTACTGTATGGAATTTTTTTAAATGTTATTAGCATTTGCTAATGAATTTTTTTTCACAATAGTTTACAACTATGATAATTGATGCATAATCTGAAGAGGTGGATTGGCACCACATTAGCAGCGGTCCAGCAAAAATCCAGCTCTTGGGCACTACATTTGATATTTATCATAACATAATAACATAATATTGAAAATATGCCATATGAGTGCATTAAAAGATCTAAACAAAGAGAAGACAGCAGCCGGTGGCAGTATTTTGCCATTGTGACACCTTCCGTTGAACAATGTGGCTGATGGGAATGTGTGCTGTAAATGCCCAGTAATGAGACGGAAATGTTAAATTTATATGTGTACACCCAGGACTAGTGTTTGTCAGTGTTCCTTCAACAACGAGTGAATTCAAAATCCATTTGGTATTTTCTTCCAGTTTGTTCCTTGGCAGCATAAATGCCACATTAGTCCACATCAGCAGCCAATTCTGTTGTGGTAGTAGGTGTAGTAGGTCTGTGGTTCCAGATGATGCTGACAGCAAGAATGGAAATAGACCTGGTAAGTAGTTATCCCCCAGAGCGCAGGGTGGCCACAGCAATAGACTGTTTATATAGAAACTGAAAAGTATTGGAGCACAGATGAAATGGTGCTGAGATTACGCAGAAAGACAGCAGCATGAATGAGTAGGTGATGTCATATGAGAGCAACATCTGTCTCCTATGTGTGCTCCAGCATCCTCACACCTCTACACAGAAGGGCAAGGTTTTTCTTGCATTGTTTTTGCCTTTAAGTATTTGTATTCTACCACAGGATCATGTCCCATGGTAGCAGCTATCACCTCAATATTTTACATCTAAGTAATATGTTGAGCATGACAAAAGGAAATTTGCATGCATATTGCTGTATGTTTGCGTTGCTCTTCTTTGCATTTTGACCCCTGCCCAAAAATCTAACAAAAGCAGACCAGAGATTTTACACTTCATTCCCTGACTTGATCTTGGATTTATGGTCATAAAGTGGTTTCACAGGTTTTCAATACAAGCGTGATCTTGTTCGGTCTCCCACTTGTTTTAAGAGAGAGAGAGAGCAGCCTCATTTAATTTCATAAAAAAAAAGATACAATTTATGGATAGACATAATTTTCAACTTTTGTTGAAAGTGCTGCAAACTCCATGCGTGATTCAAGTCAACATTGCCACCATGTTTACAGGGTTGAGTTATTACATATAGCACCTTTGCTAAAAGTTCAACAACTTGGCTGCCAAACAACTCTTTCCATTTTCACAGACCATTAAAAAAAACAGCTTTTTTTGTTATTTGTTGTGATATGCACAACAAAATAAATTGGTGACAGCACCAAGGCCATTAGCAAGCTCATATGGAGCTTGCTAATGGCCTTGTGTCTTAGATGCAGTAATATATAATTAAGAGTGAGTTCTTCCACAGCCAAAACATTAGCTAACTAAGATATAGATAAACATTCAGACCCTCTCCAGTTTCCTATATTCCTTTTTTCTCTTTGTTTTCTGTTTTAGGGATTACCATACGTCCATTGTCTTCTCATGGATTCGATATCTCAGTAACCGCTTTAAAGAAGAAATTCATCACTAATGTTCACGTGGAATCAATGAGTACCTGATTATATTTTCACAGAACTCACAAAATCTTTTTTTTTTTTTTTTTTTTGCCATTACTCAAGACTTCACAAAGCAATTATGGCAATGGTTAATATTTGATGAATATTTGACAGATGAAAACAACTGCAAGGCAGTCATTTGAGTCTGAAAAAATCCAAACCCCATAGTGAGAAAAATGTGCTCAATAAACTGTGTATTATTGAGACGAGTTATGGTCAGAATTGTCAAACAGTCAAAACTGATATGCCTGTTAAATTCCAAACGATTAAAGGGACACTACTGACATTTAAAGGATGGGCATGTATTTTCCATCATGCATTAGAGGCAAAATAAACATAATGTGATCAAGCAATTGCAGAAAATTAAATGTTTGTGTGTGTGTGTTTGCTCACATGCTGTGCTCTCCCTCATTGTGGCTTTGAGAGGTTTATTCAGTGTAATAGCACTTTAAATAAACAATCCTTGCCTGAAACAGGGCCCTCTTTGTGGTCTGGCAGATCCAAGCCAGGGGCAACAGCTGTCATACATGGCAGCAAAAGTTACAATGGGAAATTGAGAATTATGTTGTTAGAAGATATCAGGGTGAAGTGAAGGACTATAGAAAGCCAGTAAAGTCAGTACCTTTCATCGCAGCTGTATTTGAAGGTTGTGCACTATAGTTCTGAATTCATCATTGAATGGAGATGCTACTACAGGGCCAGAACTGAATCAAGAAACTTGGCATCAATAAACCAAAAACTTCCTTTATGACTAGTTGGAGTGGCATGCGGCACAAATGGTTCAGTGTCTACACCCTTTCTCTGCCAGTAAAGGGAGACTTTCCTCCTCTGAAATTGTTGCCTGATGCTCAGATGATGATGTGAGAGTCTCCAGAGGCACTGTGCATACGGCCCTCTCACATCTCCCATCCTCTTGTCCTTGCCCCGTCACGCTCTGGCCCTCCAAGCTGACAGCTTTTCACGTTCCTTTCCCTAATAATTTGTGCAATGTAATTATCCAGTGTCAGCCAGAATGCATGCTGTCTTGTCGAGCAATGGTGACTCCTAGTTGAGGAGACATGTTTTCTCACCAGTCCAAATTAAAGCGAGTCAGAGTTAAAGACAGCTTTGTTTGCAAAGATAAGTTCTGGAGATGAACCCAATCAGTAACATAACAAAGAGAACAGAAAGC
The DNA here is from genome assembly GCF_900963305.1 of Echeneis naucrates. NCBI lineage: Eukaryota > Metazoa > Chordata > Actinopteri > Carangiformes > Echeneidae > Echeneis > Echeneis naucrates. The sequence goes on from NC_042511.1 coordinate 16,896,948, forward strand.
AAAGAATATAGAGTGTTATTTTGCCATAAAAGTTTTTCCCCAGTGTACAGTCTGTTTGACTTGGCAGTGAGCTCTAGCTTGTGGGTGAGTTTAACTTCCTATTCCTGTAAAACTTCAATTTATCAGAAGCTGATAAGAATCAGTGAAGAGTTTCCCTTTTCTTCGCCTTAGCCTTGGTTTTAGTTTTACTAGATTTTTTTAATGTTCAGCCACATCATTGTATTTTGTCTTTGTCTTTCATTATTCACAAGGCTACTGGACAGAATACATCATCACCGCTAAAATAGAAATAATGATAATAAAAAATGCAGAAATATATATCTCCAGCCACACAAGAATCAGCCAAGTTTACCTCCATACATACTTTTGAGAGTTTGTTTTGAATGTTTCCACTCATAGATTTCTGTATGTATTCATAGTGTCATCTCATTGTAGAAGCTTGAATTGTGAGCCATACTGAAGGAAAAGAGGATACTGTGTGTAAAAATTTGTATTAATAGTATTTAATAATTTTATATTTAGTTCAGCAAATTTAAGATTTAGTTATAGGGTTCCTACTTGCCATTTGTGATTGGGTTTTGACTCAAAACCCCAATTCCCAAAACTCAAGATCACATTTTAATACCCAACCTTAACAAATCAAGAATTGGGAAATCTTTCAGCAGTTGTCTGTTTTTGTTGATGGACCAGCCCTCCGGAGATGTCATGTCAACACAGCGGCAAGCTCTAAAAAAATCACACAGACTTCCATCTGGACAGCCTTCAAGTCAGGAACTCCCACAAAAGGACCCTAACCACAGTGCCAAAAACACATACACGAAACACACACGCTGTTTCTTTGGATGCCCGGGCACAGTCCCTGAAACCTAAGTCTGCATCTTGAAATCTCATGAACAATAAGGACATGATTAAATTCAGAATGAATTCAGGAAGTAGTGAAACCATTTGTAAGGGCGAGGAGTGCTTTCACACAGCCCACTCCCTCCGTCAGCAACACTCATGTCTGTGCGTTGGCTGCCTTTGCCTTTTGAAGTTGTTGTTGTCAAGTTCTGCAGACGTTCTGTCACTTTATAATTTAGGGTAATTTCATTTATTGCACACACTGGGAGGTCCTTCATGCTGTAAAATCAAAGGATAAAACACTATGGAGTCTTAATAATGGCAAATAGCTGCATAATACAAAACAGAAATTAATTTTAATGATCTTCTCTTCCCTCCCTTTTCATTCTTCTTTTTTCACCTCTCAGAAATCATTGATGACCTTGCTCATCTTGTGGACAAGACAGATGACAGGATTCGTAATGAGACCCGAAGAGTGAAGCTGGTGGAGACAAAGTCCGCCTCCTGTGGTGAGCCTTGATTCTTTTTGCTTTAACAGAGAAAATCTGGGTAAAGTATCAGGTTGCATAGCAGGCCTGATATCTCATAAATTTTTAGAAATAATATTTTGAAGTCTTTCTTCAGATTAGGGTGTAGGTGTCCCTGGCTGGTGTGAAACAGTTCAGCTGCAGTCTGACAAAAACAGTATACAGTATATGTAATTTGGCATACAGGGCCCATCATGTTGGTGTCATATTTTTTCAGATTGATTTCGTGCAGAAATTGAAGTGTTGGGAATTTAGCTGCCTCAGCCTTCATCTCCAAAAGGCATGGGGCTTTAATGGAACAGATAAAGTTATGGTGATGGGGACAAGCCCTCCTGGCACAGAGCATGTGGTGAATGGTACGTGGATTCATTCTGTCACGCCTGCTAACATAGTGCACTGGGCCTTGAAATAGGTCTCTCATGCTAGACCTTTGAGGGGATCCTTAAATGTCTACCAAGGGTTGCAAATCAGGCCCCAATTCATCAACTTCTGCTGTCTCTGGTCCAGATTTTGATGAATGGATTTGAGTTTCCTGAAAGACATTGTGCATTCACTGCCCACCATGATTTGCTTGTTTGGTCTCTCTCTTGTTTGTTGTTTAAAAAGACACTTAGCTTCTCCTTATTCTCAATGGATATCATTTTCAGAGGGAAACATTTTCAGAGGTGTGGTAGGTGGTTCAAGTCAATGTATGGAATGCGATCGCTGTCCAGTGAATCGTCAGACAGCATTGCCATGGCGAAGTCTACATTGTTTCACCAGGAGACATTTAACAGGCGGTAGTGCACAGAGGCAGAGTGAGCATTCGGAGGGTCAGCCTCCCAGAATGCCTCATTCTATTGTTTTAGTCCCCATGGAGCCTGAGCAGGAGTTTGTTTGAAGATCCCAGAGCTCATAGTGTGTGTCAGGACTCTTCCTTTTGCTTTTTCTTTTTGTTTAACTTGTGCTGTTGCCACCACGCCTCCCTCTTCCCTCTCTCAGCTCTAGGAAGAAGAATATTCATGAGGCAAGCATGTGTGTCTGTTTGCAAGCGTTAATGTGATTCTGTGTGTAGGTAAATGTGTTTGGTGCATATTATTTGTTATTATTTGACTACACCAGCTTTATGGCACTTTATTTGCTATATATATATATATTTTATATTTTAATATTTTATTTTATTTTATTTTATTTTTTTTTTTCGACATACATATGTGTAAATGTGTCTGTGTGTGTGAGGCACACACACAGACACACAATGGAAAATTCCTCCATGGCCTTCTTCAGTCTCACCTCAATGCTGTCTTTCTTTTTTCCATTCCTCTCTGTCATCCCCCAGTTCATCCCCCAGTTGTTTGACACTTGTGTTTTTGTCAAGCAGAGCAGGAATTGAAAATACTACATGCCACAAATTGTTCTGAGAGCTTTTCCTTTTTCTCCATGGCAGCGTGTTTATAATTCCTTAGCTTAAAGGCTTTATTTATTTTTGAAACCACCTCTCATCCGCAGACAGCATTTGGTGTTATGTCTCAACCAAGTCCTTGTAAAGTTAGGAACGTCTAGCTTTGACAGCCAAGAGCATAATTACCATAACTATTGGAAGATGCAACATTGTAAAGGAGGCATCTCAGTTTTTACAGAGCAATTTTGTGCTAAAAGCAGTAAACATTTTCAGAATTTAGAAAAATGTAAGCATATCAGTATTTCTCGTTAGTCATTTACACTGTTGGGGGCAACAGTTTTGACTGCATATGTGCACTAGCGATTTCCAATACACAGCTGAAAATTTGTGAAGAGTAAGCCATTTGGGAAGTCATCTCACCAAAAAGAAGGAGCCACATTTAAATCAAACATGGTTCTCTTGGCGTAGTGTACATGTCTGGTGCCTGTGGTGTTGTGAAAGTACAGTACAGGCTTGTTGAGACTTCCCTCCCCTCAATGTATGCGGGATTTGGACTTGGTTTAACTGCATTAGTTGAGTTCCCAAGTTGAAATAGCTCATTATTTTTACGCTATGCAATTGGCCCAAAGGACTTTGCAGAAAGATATTCAAGCAAAAACTAAATGCACAAGATTTACAAAAAGAAAGAAAATATATTGACTGGATTTCAGTACTTTCCCAGTGCTGCGCTCTGTTCATAGCATGCTTTATAAAACATTTATATACACGAACACACACTGCTGGCCCATGCTGTCACTCAACCCTGATAAGCTTGATTCACAGTCATTACCACTTGTTTTAGCTGACATTGGTGGGAATTGAGGAGTGGAGGCTTTGAGTTTGGTTTGATTAGCGTGGCAGATTAGTCTATGGGAGCAAAAGGTTTCTTGAACAGCAGTGTGATCTCCTGACAGCTTAGCCACCATCATCAGGCAACATCATTGCTTGGGCAGCCCTTCCAAACACGGTTAATCCTCAGTTTGTAGAGGGCTGCGTCTATAACCTCATGAATCTCGCAGGTGGCTTGCATCTCAAGTAGGCCTGTACTGTTTGAGCAAGCAGGGACGTCTAAAGAAAGTGTGGGCGAAGGGAAACATTTGACAATGTTGGAATACGACCATGTAGCTACACTGATTCTCTAATTGTGACTTTGCTGTTGTCAAGGAAATGCTCATTTTGTTCAGCTGCCAAGTTTGTCTCTTCAAACTCTGTCAACTACTAAGGGTTTTTTTTTTTTTTGAGTTCTTGTTCCTCTCATTGTCCTGTAATGGCATACTGTTAGAAACCAGAACTGCATATGTTTCAGGCTATTGATGAAAGGCTTCCTTAACATGTTAAATTCTGATAATGGTATTTCCATAACTTAAAATACAATAACTTAAAAAGGCAAGTTATATTAAACTTTCCTCAATAAATCTATACGTATTTGAAATGCCTTTTGCATCTTACTCTCACCAGAGTTTGAGTTAGAACAATTTCGTCCAAGTCATTATGCTCTCACCTAAAAGATTCTCCCTGGAGCCTATGGTTTCATCTACCAGCTGAATATCTGATATTTGAGTCACACATATATTACCTCAACAACATTAGTATAAAAAATAAGCTCAAAGTCTTGAGCCATGGATGGCAAAGTACTTTGGTCTGTATACTTTTTTGGTCCAGATTATTTGTTCAAAACAATATATTAACAACAGTTGGATAAACTTATTGCCATAACATTTCAGATGCATGGTTTCAAGAGAATGAATCATTCTTCTTACACCACCAGGAGTCAGTTTTTTAATTAATCCAGTCATTTTAAACTTTAATGTATAAATTGGCAAAAGATTTGCTACAAAAATTTGCTTCTCCCAGAGGAGAATCCTTCTGATGTTATACTTATGTGTTACCAGTAATTAAGAAATACACATGATTACATTAGTATCTTGTAAAATTATAACTTCACAAAAAACTGAAACAACATTCAAAGGGTTTTTTGTGCGATGATTACAGTAATGAGCTTCATAGTGACCTTGTTAACATTTTCTTAGGATGTCATTGTTCCCTTTTCAGGTCTAAAATGGTCTTTGAACCATAAGCAGGGGGCATGATGGCAACACTGAGGGAGATTCAGGGCTTGTCTCAGTCCGTCCAGGGCTTTCTCTATAATTTTTTTTCCTCTGCGATTTGTCTTACTGATGTGTCTGAAAATTGCTAAGATAGGATGAACCCAGACTCTGGCCTCCAAAGCTCCTGGGTGGTCAGTCTGTCAACAGACATCAACTATCCCCCTCAGCATCAGTGTCACAGCACAACCCTAATCTATTTGGCAAGCAAATGCCATTATTGTCATTAGTCTCTGGAGGCCTCCTGAGGGTCAGGAGTACCTTGTTTAGTTACTGAGGCAGACAGGGATGGTCCAGAGAGAACAGAAGGGTGAGGGTCAGTGCGGGTGTCTAATGTGGCTTTATGACTGCCTGCTCATGGCATTAGTCTGTGAAACTCTCACTCACCAGTAACACATGCATATGTTATACAACTTGGCCTTTATGGCCATTGTTACTATGTTGCTGTCGGATGGAGTTGCAGACAGATGCCAGGCGAGTCTGAGTTAAATTTTGATGTCTGAATCTGCTGTGGACTGGTTGTTGGTTTGATATCGTTTACACCCAAACAAAGATAATTGCTGGAAATCTGTTTGTATGTGCTTGTGTGTGTGTGTGTGTGTGTGTGTGTGTGTATATGTGTATGCGCATGTGTATTTGCTTTTAACAAGAGCCATCATAAAACTATTTGTGCATGTTTCTGCTTCAAAATTTATATTAGGCTCACATTTCTACTGTTGTAAGGAGGTGAGGTCCTGTCTAGTCCAGTGATAAATGATCATGACATACATGTAAAATGAACAAATTCCACTCAAATTTGAAATGCAGTGTTCAAAGACTCGACTAATTCCAAAGAACGAGAATCAATCATAAATGCATGAAATAAAAACAATTATAAAAATTAAATTAAAAAGAGAGTGGCAGAATGAGCTAAAGAGGTGCAAAGACATGCAGACCCCTTGTAGTCAAACCCCCTATCCTGGTAAAGAAACATTTTCATCAGACCACCAGTACCACTGCAAGCAATTAGTTCAGCATGGCTTATATCTCTCCCCCTGGGAAAGACAACGAATTAGAAGGCAGAGGGGAACCAGGAGGAGTGAGCCAAGGAATGAAAGAAATGTAAACCCAAAGTGAAAGGACTGGGGAAAATACCGGCCGCATGCTAAATAACAATGGACAACTTGAGTCATGGAGGAGGCTGTCGACAACCCTCAGTCCCACCAGAGATGCAGTTGTTTGAAGTCTTCAATGCTGCTTCATTGGAGATGTCGGGGAATAGGGGAATGCTGGGTAAAATTGAAACATGTCCTTGCTCAAGTTTTGCCATATAAAATGTGCATGGCATGATTTGTGTTGTTTGTGGAATAGGTCATACAATATATGCTGCGTGGCATGCTTGGCACACTCACACACACATGCAGCATGCCACAATATAATTCTATAATGTTATCATAAATTATCTCTAAAAATCTTTTGCACACCAGGAAAAGCACAGGTCTTAGTGACATAAATATTGCCACTCTTTTATTTAGGGTTTTTAATTAAGTTCAAAAGTAAGCCAGGACCCGGAAACTGGAGTAGCTAAATGAAATTCAGTCATCATTAATTTTATTATTTAAGGCACTTTTCATACAAATAATGAAAATTGCAGATTTTTACAACATTTCTATTTTTTGGTGACTATAATGAAAACCAATGTTTTCTGGCTAAAGCACTTTGATGAAGTGTGAGCGAGCTTTTGCGCATTTGTTTCTGTGTCCATACTATCAATGAAAAGGAGTGGTTATGCTCTCAAGGCAGAATCAGAAACATATGCCTATCACAGTTTGTAGTCTATGGTAATAACGCTTTTGTGGCTGTTGAATGCATGTAAATTGCATTAAGTCATCAGCAGAAGAATGGAAATACGCTGCAAGGGCATGAGCTATTGGGACTTGTGCTAGATCAAGGACTCTGTAAATTAGTTGTGAGGTATGAAAGCTTCTTACCTCGTCCAAGTGCACTCCCTCATGTCTGCTGTATTCCCCTCCTTGTCTCGGAGTCTGTCTCAAATCACGTTTGTTCCTCAGCTCCTTGACTTTCACATTTTCCAAAAATTCATTGATAGAAAATTTAAGAATTTCAAAGATTTTTTTTTTAACACAAACAGGTATAGTAAAGTTTTTTTTTTTTTTTCTTTCTTTCTTTTTTCGGCATATTTGTTCTATAGAAGATGCTTATTTTCCTTAAAATTAAATTGTTACTTTACAAAGTTTTATGATTGAGAGAGGCTGAAATTCAGACATTCAGTGATTCAGAGAGAAACATTGTTAAAATGAATTGGTGTTGTGATATTGTGTTTTAGGATATCTAGTATATTAAATCTGTAAAAAATTAGTTTAGTATTATTTCATAATTTACTTTTTACTAATTTACTAAAGACTAAAGCAACAATTTTTTCATCTCGGTATTTTCCAACTTGGCTTTCATTTTTGTGGGCCTCAGTCCCAAGTCCACTCTTCCTGCTGAAGATTTTTAAAAACATGTTTTAAAGATATTCCAAATTTAATTTCTTTTCCTAAATAGATAATCTTGCTTGACAGAGACACTGTATTAGTTCAAACTAAGTGACAGTAAATGGTGAATGAACACGTATAGTAGCATGTGTTTCAGCATTGGACAAAAATTACATATTAGTAGGATCAGCTACTGTTAGGGATTTTGGTCTTGGTGAATTTGTTGATGCTAAAAATATCTATAAAATATCAAGAGTCTTATCCTTAATTTTCTTCCCAGTTAGCTATTATTGCCATGTGGTGCAGCCAGCATTTCAAATCATCTTGTGAAGCTTCAAATTGACACAACTGCTTTGACATCTGATCCTAGTTGTATTCTTCCTTTTCCTCCTTCAGGGATGCTGGTGGTGATCGTCCTGCTTCTTATAGCCATTATAGTGGTTGCTGTGTGGCCCGTGTAGGTGAGGAGGACAGCTGTGATCATGGACCCATGCTTGACATCTATCACGGTGACCGACTGATGCAGAACACCAGTTGAAAGCCTTTGCGTACACATTGCACACATGTACAGACACACACTTCTGTCTCTGATCCGATTTTATTTTCTTATTTATGCTCTTTATGTTGGTTACTGCTGACTGCGCAACAAAAGCAATGTGAAATGAATACTGTAACAGCTGTTAGATCTGTACATAATTGTCTTTTGGCCAAAAGGCAGGCCAGGCAACAGAACATTTTGCTTTCTGTTCTCTTTAATGGTTGTTCACGTCTGGTCCATTACCCAACAATTCATGAAACAGTTAAGTATTTATAGTATAGTAAGAATTTTGAAAGGTATTTTTAGCCTTGACTGGGATGAAAATTAACTAACACTTGGACCTCTTACAGGTAACAGGAGCTTTTTCTCCCATAAGTCAGTCTGTGGTTGAGGCTGATGATTACACTGGTTAGCGTTATTCCACAAGCTTTGCAATATTCACACTCACTTATATTTACCCATGCATTACTGTAGCAGTTGTTATGATTTTTTTTAGGGTTTTACAGTGTTTATACAAAAACGTCTCTTCCAAAACAAACAGCTCTGCTGTGTTACTAACATGGGTATTTTCCTCCCTTGTAAATCAATTCAGCTTGTAATTTCTAATAAATGACATTTACAGTTAACAGGCCCTGGACTCCTGTCTGTCTGCATTCATGCCTTGGGCCTTCACTGTGGAGGTTTACAGAGTCATGTAATGTGATATTTACTTGATGTCTAGTTGGTATTTCAATATTTCCATTATGAACTTTACGTAATTTTTTTTTTGTCTATTGCACTTATAAGGTTAAGAAGTGGCAACCAGGGCAGAACACTGACTAATATCCAGGTTTAGATTACTTAATAATTAGGTTACAGCTATTTTAATAACAGAATAAATAAAAAAAATATAATTTTAAGGAACGGAGGCAAATGATTTTTCAATGTAACAAGAGTTTATTTCAACTGAAAATCTGAATTTAGTTCTACCAGGTTGGCATGTTCAGTAGTTATTATTTCCTTCTTTAATGGCAATGATCTAAACAATCACAAGTAAAAAAAAAAAAGAAAAAGAAAAAAAAGTTGATAAAGACAATAAAATCCACAATGTCTTGTGTCATTAAATATATTCATATATAATAACCATAATATATTAGTACGCATTGTAAAACGACATTGCAAAAAGTCTTTGCAATGGTGACAACTAAACAACATTTACAATTCATAGTATGAACACACAGCAATGCTTTGACAGGTATGTGTGGAGCGTTTCGTGAGGAATCTTGTCAAACAATTACTCAGGAGACAGATGTAAAATTTACAGCATGAGGCTTCAGAGACCAGAGAGGTGTGAATACAGATTACATTGTGCCAAACAGAAAAGCATTGCATCTAACGTCATGATGTTGGAAAGTGTGTGTCATCATCCTCAGCCTTGGGGAAAATCACCAGCATGTAGCATCATGGTTGAAGTGAAATTATTAGTGAAATTAGTCATTTGATTGGTTTTACAGTAAAAAAAAAAAAAAAAAAAGGGCAAACTACCTCACTGCCAAAGTGTAAATACTGAGAAGTTCATCTGCAATTATGTCATCTGTAAGTTATATAGACCACGCGACTTTAATTTCTCAGGGTTTATAAAGCCTTTCCTATTCATCATCATTGAGGAAGCATTTCAGTCCATTCAGAAAATTCCTGGACAAATTTGTTGGTGAATCAGATAGCGGAGTCACACTATTATAATTTAAGACAAAGGAAGTCTATTAGATTAGAAGCATGTGTCTTTAAATCGTCTTCAAGCACTTTTCACGTTAACTTGTGCTGTGGAACAGTTAAATGGATACTATAGGAGAGGTGATCTTGTAATGCAAGAAATACCAGCAGCATCAAAAATGATGATTAGTTTGTTTTGGAAACCCACTTCATGGTGCATCAGTTACACTGTGGGCTTTCTTTAATAATCCTGAGCAGTGTTGTTTGTTTTTTTTTTTTTTCAACCAGGCATTCCTCAGAGAAATCCAAACTGAACTGGATACAAAAAAAAATAGCAATGTAATTTGAATCAAGCAGCATCAAGTGATTCGCAATTCACCTCATTTCTCCCTGTGCAAGTGTAGAAGTGAAGAGAATCAAGGTGACAGGTCAATGGGAGACTGCAGCATCTGATTGGTTGCACAGTGGTCCTCTAGCGAATGTACATCCATTGTGTTTGCAAGAGAACGTGTGGACTGGAAAGGTAGTTGTGTACAATCTAGATGAATACAAGCCAGTGTGTGGTGGATGTAATAAAAAATAAATGAAAAAAAAAAAAAAAAAACTTGAATGTTTGCAAATAATTGTTGAGCAAGATGCAAATTTTCCTGTTTAACATTACGGTTAGTTTCTGCACAATATAAGGAGGTAAGGAAATTCTTTTATTATGGACTTGTTGCCTCCTATGATCTGGATTGTTTCAGTTCGAGTGAAAATGTACTTTCTCAGATTTTGCAGCCATTCACATTGTTGAACATTTTTCTTTCTTTGGCTGAATAGAGATTGTTATGGTATGAAGGAGGAATACATTTAGAAAGACACAAATCATACAAACATCGCCATTGTTGCACTACCTGCAGCTGTAGCACAGCACATTCATCTGTACCTTTGTAATGATGCACCCCTGTTACACAATTATGTACCTGGTGGAACCCTCGCAGCTCTAATCACTTAATTTGTAATGAAATGTTATTGAGATTGATGAAAACTAAATAAAAATGTACATATTATTTGTAACCCAGAAACGGACAAGCAGTAGAAGATGGATGGATATTATTTTGTAGCCACTTAATTAAATCCATTAATTTATTATTTATCTCTATTAAATCCCCCCACGAACAGCTCATGACTTTATTTAGGTATTTTGAGATATTTTGTGATGTATTTTTGATTAGTATTTTTGTAACAGTAAATATGACTGACTCCCTTTTAAGTCAGTCGATAATGAAAGGAAACAGTTAATGTAAGGATGGAAAGTAAAAGCTGATTTAAAATGCATTTGCTCCTCCCCCCAAAATGTCATTTTAAAATTAGTATCATCAGCAGCACCAACATTATAGTCACAAATTATAAATCTTCACATGCAAGTTTGTGCAGATACTGAAGCACCAAAATGAGCATCTAAAGGAGGCAAAATGGGCAGTAAAAATATGCTCAACATAAGTCAGTTCAAACTTTAGTCAATACTGTTTCTATTGTTACCTGCATATTCAAAATGTTTAAGTCCTTAGAGTTAAAAGGGCAACAGATTTGCTTTTTGTTATGTGTCAGAAGAACATAACATAAGGGGATCAAATTGAGAGCTAAAAGAAGGTTCAGGGTGGATTTAAAAAAAAAAAAAAAAAAGTTGTCTTTATGGCACAGGTCTGAGAAAATATTCCCACCTCTATTAGCTCAGTGAAGACTTCTGATGAAACAAGCTTGCTTCCCAGCGAAGAATACAACAAGAAAACCATGCAGAGGCAGAAATTGCAGTGGTTATTATAAGTGGGCTTTTTCTGTCATCTTTGCACCAGTAGAACATGTCCATAAAATTAAAACATAAAATATAATGATTTCATACTGAGATAACAAAAACAAACACAAATAACTTTATGTACTGGTAATAGGTGCAAATTCGGCATATCCACATGAAACAAAGTAAAATAAATCATAAAACCAAATCTGCAAGGTGAGCTCCTTCAACAAAAGTTCACTAGAAAAGACAAATGATCCTAAATAATTATCTTCATGCTTCTACACAAAAAAGCAGCACCATACAGTCTCTTCTCTGTCCGTGGTCCTCAGTCCATCCCTCTTTCATTGTTTTTTTTTTTTTTTTTTTTTTAATTCCCCAAATCACCCGCTCAGATTTCCTTTTTTGAATTTCTCTTCCTTTCCAGCATGCACTTGGATATTTTCCCGCCTATGGCTTCTTGCACTTGCCTTTCTTCTCCCGCTGCTGGAACTTCCTGAGCCTGCGCGCCCACGTGTCCCTCCACTGGATAACCAGGCTGCCTTTGTCTGCCACCACCCCGCTCTGGCTGGGGGAGTCCTCGTCGTTGCCCAGCAGCAGGTACTTCTTCCCGGGCTTGATCTTGGGACACTTACAGGCCACGTCTTTGGCGCGGACCCACAGGAACTGGTCCCCGCGGCGGATGCGGCTCTCACCCTGCTTGTAGACGGAGATGATGTTGACGGTGAACTTCCACCATTCGCCAGATTTTTCTGCCTTCAAGATGTGCACCTGGACAGCTGCGGAGGGAGAACACACAAAAATCACCTTTCTGTGTCATTCCTATCCCGGACATACCATCTGTCACATCTCGGCTGTAAACACAAAGCGTTCAACAATATGGGTGCCGTTGCTTCTCATTCTTTCCGTGTCTTACCACTGACTAACACACACTTGGCCTTATGAGAGAAGTTTTCCTCATAACAGTTTCTACTCCACTGAAATTTCTGTCATTGGATATTTATTGAGGTGATTAAAGAAAACACAGTTGGCCAACTAACTGCCGCTCTCCTGCCTGAAATTATGCATCTATTTTTATTCTTTTAATGACAAGCTGGTTTCTGCTTCAATTTGCTGCATCAGCTTGTCGTTGAGGAGTAACCACCAGTTAGAGTTCATTGTCACAGTAGAAGGAAAGGAGCTGTCTCTTTTTCCTTTCTCGCACTCTGGGTCCTTGTTTTTTTTTTTTTTTTTTTTTTTTTTTTTTCCAAGATGTGGCCATTATACAAACATTAGCACATCATCATCAAAGAGTTTGCAACTAAAATCACATAAAGCAGTGTGTGGAGACCTTCCAGGGTGTTATTGTACTTCAGTGACTTATCTCATAAACAAGATGGCTATTCATCTCATACTCGCCAAACATTAGGCGCCATTATTAAGAAGAGACTTTAGGGGCTGAGGGCTTGATGAGGGTGTCAGTACTGCCTCAATCATTATCATTCGTTTCTTTTTTTTGTTCTGTTTTGTTTTTTTAAGAATAATCTTAAATTCAGCTGTTGGTAATGACAAATCAACACAGCATAAAAAATACCAAGGAATGAATAGAGAAGTTAAAGAAGTGCTGAGATCACAGACAAAAACGTAGCATCGATAAAATGGGTACCCACATCCTTTATGTCCTTTATGTATAAAATGATGTCTTGAGTCCATAAATTCCACTATTCATTCCACCTTCATGTGGAATGAATAGTTTCTAACCTCAGTGGAAAAGACTGGTCTATGGTCCAGCTATGATATACAGCTGCACATGTCCATTATTACTGACAGAGCAGTTTGATTTGTAATGTGATTAGAAGGCAGGACGGTGCTATTAGAGACGTTAGCTGGAAAGACACTCAGTGATATCACATGATGAATGAACTGGTACCGTCCTCAGAGAGAGAGAGAAAGAGAGGAAAAGAAAGAGTAAAGAGAAGGAGGACAGAGAGGGCTGCCTCTCATGACTCCTACCCCAACTATCAATATGTATTATATTGACCAGATCTCTATTAAGCTCCATTAAAGTTCTCCTGTGCGGCTGGTGCAGCGTATGAAATGAAGCACCTTGTTCCAGGGTCAGTGGTTTTCACCTTCAGTATTGAGCTGATGGAGCTGAACATCGTGGCAGAATTTAGAGTGCATCCTATATTCACAGAAGGTTTTGAACTGTACATCTTGGATCACTTCCTTCTGTGTCACATTTAATGAATGGTGACGATCGAAAATTGCTTCTGAAGTTAAGTATTTCATTTCTTGGCAAGCATGTAGTATAATAACCTCCTGAGTTGGAAAACTGATTCAACTGCTGCTTAGGTATTCGATATTTTGGGGTAATTCACTGATCTGCTTTAATGCTGGACTGTGAGCTAAGTTTAGCAAAAAGGGAAACCACTTGTCTGGCCATTTCCAAACTAAAAAATTCTGCCACATTTCTTTGATCTGCACAAAGAGAAGAAGAAAGATGAACACGTAAAAACAATAAATTAAGGAGGACGTCATCGCTGGGTGCAATAAGTTCCTGGAGTTTAGCAGCCATCTGGCCGACTCCATGCAATCGCTGCCCAACAAATACTCCATAAATTCACAGCATTGGCCTTTTGTGTGCCATCATATGTTCTGACCTACTTGTGACCTTTGCACCATGTGCCGTCCTCTTTTGTTTTTTGGACGACAATCACTGGGTAGTGTGGATGCTAAAATGTTATCGTTGCCTTTTTTTTTCTGAGATCCTGTGATTCTTAATGTGCGTCTGTATATCAACTGCTGAAGCCTGTCCCGTAGTTTCCCAGGGCAGCATTGAGCCCATATCCCCTGCTGATCTTTTCAAAACACTCCAAAGCTATGGCCCTCTGCAGTTCCGCTGCAGATTTACATTGCCTTTGACTTTTCTATCAGCCTTGCTAAGCTCACGTGTGGTAAACACTGTACAGGCGCCTCGTTCTGCTCTGTTATGAATCAATCCATTATGAACAAATATGCTGCTGAAAACTATGGATAGATATGACAAGAAGCTTAGTGGCTCATGTACATAAGCAGCATAAAGCCCCCCTGGTGAAGGCAAGGCGAGGAGAAAGTGGATTATACAGTGGATGATGAAGCACTTAAAACTTAATGGCAGACAGATGGATTAAATGTTCTCAGAATAAAAAATATACTAACTATATGGTATGTAAGTAACAAAACATATTTTATGAGCAGTGCTAATCATCCCTTGCTCTGCTGTGAATTAATTCAATTTGCAATCATTGTTGTTAATGGTTAAGAGAAGAAACGTTCCCTTTTTTTTCTCCTTAAATCCAGACTGATGTTCTGACTCAAGTTTTCAGTTTTCTCCGGTCACTCTCTGAAACACTTTGTCTCATCTTTGCCATTTATATAAAAATATACTGCACCTACACTCAAACACACTGGTCCATTTGTTTTTTTTGCTTGGTATTATCTCAAACATCAGTACCAGCAGATTCCCTACCAGCACACACAAACAAACACGGGCACTCACACACATTTCATATCCGTTATAGGACACATGAGGGTACTCAGTAACACGGTGAGTGATTTTTTTTTTTTTTTTTTCCTACAGCAGGAAATCCTGATACCTTCACACATCTCCACCCTTGAATGGATGTTGCCAGCTGTTATCAGTCCAATGTTACGTAGCTGCTGACATAAATGCAGAAAACATGAATCTGAGAGGTTAACATCATCTACTTGCTTGCAAAATTAAAATGAAAACTGCAATGTAGCCGACGCTTACATTCATGCTTAAACGGCTGCATATTTCAGAGACAAGGCTCTTCTCACGAAATCAGCAGCAAAGTTGGCATTGGTGGAAGAAGAGGTGTCTATAAGATGACCCCATAACTCCTCCAAATCCCTGTGGAACAAAGCCCGGGCAGCGTCTGTCAAGCTCCAGGACGCCACTGCTTGGTTGACCAGTTCAGCAGCCTGACTTCAATCAGAGGAGGGGACCGACAGAGGGGAAGAGAGGGGAGAGGTCATACGTCTTATCCACACCTTGAATGGCATGGCGGACGGACCCACAGGAATGCAGCGAGAAATGCATCAGTTGCGGGGGCAGTGGGCTGCCTTAATGAGGATCTCTCAGAGTACCCACTGTCCATCACACTGCCTTTGCTTTATCTGCCTTTAAATGCCAGCTCAGAGGTAACCCTTCCTACAAACACACACACGTCAGCCTAATTCTTTATCCTGTCCTTTCTCCTCTTCTGTTTGTCTGCCTCTCTCTTCCTCTTCAAGATTTGCTGTCTTTTGTTTGATCCTTTGTCTCTATGTGTTCAGAAAGCTGGAGTAAGCCATCAGTAAGATGCCTCCCCTGTAAACTATAGCAGCTCCCCAGCAACATGGGGTGGGGGGGGGGGCAGGAGTCAATACATCGGAAATGATCAAAGGGAGAAAATGCTGCAGTCGTTCCAGTGCTCCTGAAATTGGATCTTCCTTCGGTGTGCATGTTGTCCTCCAGAAATGACCATTGGGCTTTAATTGGGCCGCGTGTTGTCAGTAAACTCACCATAATCTTTCTTGCAGTACTTTTTCATGTTGATTTTCAGTTTCCCTTTTGATGCCTTGCAATAAGAGTCACAGTCTGCAAAAGGAAGAATAGCAGGAAACACAGTCAGCAAGGTAGAGCGAAAACACACAATGGAAGATTTAGTCAATTTAATATTTTAGCATTTGTGAGAAAAATCTGAGCATTGCAAAACAACAGACTTGTGTAATTTCAGTTACAACGCTATAACGTTAATGACTAATTAGTGTGTATTTATTTCAATAAAAATCCTGCAAATTTGGTTAAGTAATTTTTGAAGTCATGAGTGATTTTTTTTTTTTTTAAACAAGCTAAAAATGTTTCACCATTTATAACAAAAAAGAAAAGAGTAAACAGACCATTTAAATAAAATATTCATTCTTTTTAAATTTTATGGTTTTCTTTCTCTCTGTAAATAGTGAAAATAATTGATCCTTAATCATAATAGTTTTTGGCATGCAAAAGCACTGAAAATTTCTCTTTCAAAAACAATTCACCAGGCACATACCTAGTATTTCATAATTTTTAAATACTTTATATACTTTAAAATCTAAAGCTGGTTTTTTAACATTACTATAGATAACCTGTGAGTGAATAAAAAAAATATCCTGTGTAATTTCCAACAATTTTAGGGCCAACATTTTATATTTAGCTTTAAAAAATTTTCTAGTTGTGAAATTTAAAACTTTAGATTTTCTATTTCTAAAATTGTGCAACAGGATTTTCGTCCATTGCAAAGCAGCTTTTGCTTTAGGAAAGAAGATCTCCATGCTGAATCCTGTCAGTAACAATACTGATGGTAGCACTTCCTTAAATAACTTTTCTGTCTGATTGGTTGACATGCAGCTGTCTGGTTTGACTGTGTTGTCTAATGGGACCATTAGGGGTTGTGGTAGTGGCACTTTACCCTTAATAATGTCTAAAACCTTTACAACCGTGTATGACGGTGAGGACATCTGAATGGAGCTGATGATACCAGCAGCTGTTGGGGAGAAGTACAAATGACCACTGCCATCTACGCATCCATTCCTTGTCCGACTGTGGGAATGGGGCCGGTTCGGACCACCCTCCACCCACATCGACCCCCACCTCCCTCCAAATCTCACCTCACTTGTCACCTCAGCCCCGACCTCCCAAAAAAAACTAACCCCAGGATCACTTCAAGCCCCTAAGGAGAGCCATGTCAAGCTTTTGCGTTTATTGCAGTGAGGCCGAGGGGGGTGCTGGCAGCTATGTGAAGGAGTAGAAGGTGGGGGGTGTGAGGCAGGTCAATGCCGCACAAAAGGAGGTCAGGAAGGGAAAATTAGCCATCCATGAAGCGTTAGGAAGAGGACCTTTCTAGGGGAGGGAGGGGGGTCATGTCCACTCTAGACATGGTGAACAAATAAATACCTCATGCAGGGAGAACGGTCAGCCAAGCTATAGATCTACACACTTGTTGCTGATTTCAACTTTATTTGTCTTCTCAAAAACTGTACACGCACATGCACACACACACACACACACATACATATATATATATATATATAGAGAGAGAGAGATGGATAGATATTTAAATTGAATAAGTGCCATCTTTCTTAGTATTAGCACTTTAGAAGTACTATTTCAAAGGGGGCTGCACGTACATGCATTACAGAATAAACTTAGTCCATAATAATGTGCGCCTGCCATCCCTTTTACCACAGACTGCCATAAGGTGGTGAAGGCAACAGTAGATCCCACCCTCCACTTTGCTGGCCCACGCAAAGAGTGCATAACTTCAGTGATTACTCCATGCTGTGCTGTCACATTGCCAGCCACTTAGAGTGAGGGCCAGAATACTGTGGGGTGAGGCCATACCATCAAAAAAAAAGGTTATTTTCCCAGTTTTCTAGCCTTCTCCCAGATGGTATAAATTAGATGCAATTTATTGATTTAGTTGAGACTAGTTGTAATGAGTATAGTAAAAGACAAGCGGGTAGGAAGGAGGTAGGCAGAGATGGATGGACAGCGAGTAGTAGTGGATGAGAGTGATGGGGCGGTAGAAGAAAGAGCGGAGCTTTCAGGCAGCCTGAATATGAACAAACTGCATTGTTGTGACCAGGTCCTTGCTTCATGCCTTTACTCCCCTTTATACTCTGCTTGAATGAGGTTGCCTGGGGAACACCACAACAGGGAAAAATGCATCCAAAAAAAGGGAAGAAGGCGGGAGAATGGATACTGGTGGAGAGGTTGACCAAAAAGAAAAAAAAAAAGTGGACAGGAGTGGAGATTATAAGGGGGGTGGGAAGAAGAAGAAGAAGAGGAGGAGGAGGAGGAGCCGGATTTTAGTAGAACCCAAGATCAGCTACAAAAAAAAAAAAAAAAAGAAAGAAAGAAAACCAAGGTCCCGCAAGCTGTTTAGCAGGCCTCTGAACTGAAGCTGATGGTGGTAAATAGAGAGAGTAACAAAAATAGGCAAAGTAAATGAGGAGTCTATATGAGCTGCACCTGATTACCATGTAAATGATGGAGCGGGGAGTCGTGGAAAGGAAACTTTGTTTTCTCATAACCCCCCTTGATGCCATCATGATACTTCCCCTTAATAGCCTTTCGTTCCCCATTAGTGTACCCCCGAGACACAGCTCTGGGCCCCGCTGAGAACACCCCGAGACCCCCATTTAGAGCTCGGCAGTCCCCTACCGTGAGGACAAATGTTCCCTTTGTGTGTGCGTTACAAGCAGGGGAAGTGGGAGCAGTTCTGTGGCGCTGTGCTAAAATGTGCTCTGGGTGTTCTGAGTACATGTAGCTACTACAGCGCTTTGTTTCCTGCCTTTCAGAGCATTGAGAAGTGCGTAACTGAGAGGTGGACCTTTGCCCCTTCCATCCTGCTGTACAGCCCTTTGAGCTCATCGTATTCATTCTGGACGCCTCGCACTGAGACTTACTGTACAAGTCTGCTGTGTCCAAATCCGAAGCAGGGCCAGGTCAAATTTACGCCGGTGTGTGAAGTATACAGAGAAGTGCATGCTGGTCTCCTGAGCACAGACATCCTTTAGGGTGCATGTGTATTAATGATGCACTTAAATTAAAAATCTCTCAATCTCTACTGTTCAATGAACCACCACTGTATCACTCAACCAAAAGACGATTTCTGCCAGGCACATCAAGCCAACACTAGTCCGGTTCAATTCTCACCACATATTTCAAGGCTCCTGCTTCCTTGTGACCCATTCAGACTGACTTTAACGCAGCCCTCTCACTTATTTCATTTTGCAATAATGAAGTGGACTTAAATTCAATTGGGTGACAAACCTTGTCATAACGTGATGCCATACAGTGAAGCCATGTAGTGGCAAGTCAGATACTCAAAATGGATTCCTTGAGGATTACTTTGTCATCTTTCCATTGTTAGCTTTGCAACTATTGTGACAAAAGATAAGCGTCACCACTGGGATAGGTTTACAAGGAAATCTTGTGTCAGTATTTTAAACTACCGGTCGGTGTTTTAGTGTCCAATAAGACTGTAAAAACAGACTACCAAGCCAACTTCCTCTATCATATTTCATTGTTTCACTGGTACTAAGACTAGACCCCCAACAGCACAAACTCTTGCAATTTTTTTTCAACGCAGAGTTTCTTTTTGGGCGGGGTCTAGATGCCTGTTTAGAGCCTGTGGTGCTCCTTGTAGGACAGACAGTTAATACTAGATTCAGGGATAAATTTCAGCAGTCTGATCAGATGACAGAAAAAGAGCAACAGCCATCGCCAGACAGGAATGTCAACAAGGGAGGAGCTTACCAAATCCTCTACAACTTATTTTTTTCTTACAATTCCTACTCTCTGATCCGGGTTAGGGAAAGATCTTGGTTATGGCCTTGAAGCTTCAACAAGGATGTGGATGTGGTGGGGTAACTACAACATTTGGATGATGAGCAGGGAAATATGAAAGCTACTGTCACTAAAAACGGGAAATACTAACAGGAATGCATGCTGTGCTACATGTCTGTCTGTCCTTCCCAGCTCACACAAACCGACTAACGTGTTCGCTTTCCAACGCAGCTGAATTCTACTGAGGACACGCAATTACAGTATGGCAGTGTGAACAAAATACGCAACTGACACATCAGCAGGAGCTCCAAGATTTAAAACAACTTCCGCCCGACAAACATATTTTAAGCAAGAACTTCGATGATTACAAAGATATATATTTTAAAATTCCTGTTCAGCAGCTTACAAGTTGGCTAGCAGATAAAATCAAATCCACCCTCAGCAATGAAATCTGATCGGTGGTCATCTCTCGGGTCAAAGCCAGCTGCTAACAGCAACGTATATCAGTTAGCTCTGGACACACTTTGGATGCATCTAGATATGACAGTGTGAAGACGGCCACAGAGGAAGGGCGGTGTGACAAGGAGGTGTAAATGATGGCCCGGGAGGAGGGCTTTCTCCTTCAACCACACTGATTGAGAAACAAATTGCACCAAATAAAGCATGTAATTAGATTATGGAGCCCAGTGTGCTGCCCTGCTCTGTTCTCTGCTCTGAGCTGGGCCGCTCTGCTCACACCAGAGTCCCGAGTTTGGATTCTGTCCACCAAAAGACAGAGAGAGGAGAAAAGAAAGAAAGTGAGCCACCCCCCACACCCCCACACCCAACTCCCTCTTTCATTGTATTGTCAGAGTAAAAGACGGTTTGTTTTTTGGCAGACAACAGCCAGTGAAGAGGTTGTTAGAGTTCTTGACCTGATTTGCGATTTTACTCTTGTGTCTTGTGCAACTGGGTCCAGTGAGATGAGTTGGCCTGCGTTACTGGAACTGATGACTTTCAGATAAATCAGTGGGGACTCCCAGTATCACCCAAAGCTTAGACACAGGCAGGGAAAAGCCCTGTGTGAGGTTTCATCTCAGTAAGACGCAAAAATTCACTGGATCACTTTCATAGTGACAATGAAAGTTTGATCATGACCGCTTTTATTTCTGACCCCACTCGCTGTGTCCTTTCGCATTAATTCTTCTCTCACTCCCTCACAAATTAAGAAATGTAATAAGATCCCATGCTGACATGACTGTGGTGGAGTCAGCAAGTAATGAACGGGGTGTGTAAAGTAAGAGTCATGTTCAAAAAATCCAAGGAGGGGTCCACCACAGATCGTGATCACTTCCAGCCTTAGACAGACACACACACACACACACACACGTATAACTGAATATTGTTACCCTTATGAGCCTCATCATCGTCACTACAATTCTCCCTCTCCTCATCATCATTAGTTACTTTCACATCCTGTGTATCCCGGCCAGCTCGGGCGGCCATCACAGGTCATCAGCGGTTAATCTCCTCCACATTTTGTTGCTGCGCAGACATCTCTGTCACGACCCATGGGAGTGGCGACACACACCATCCGTGACCTACCAGCACAATGTGTGTTTTGTCTGGGCCACACCATCGGAGGTATTCTCCATGCATTCCAGCCCTCCGTGTGGTCGAGAGGGGGAGAGAGCCCTGTTGCAGGAGACAAATTAATATCCACTCCATTTTCCCTCGCACCCTCCTTTCACTCCTTCTCGAAAAAGACCCCCCCCACCCCTGAGTGAGGCGCAACAAGACACCTGCCTCACAGCTGTCAGCCTCCAGTATCTCACACACACACACACACGCACGCGCGTGCGTGCATACTTTTGACTGAGCATGTATTTTCAGTTTTTCACCAATTTTTCCAACTTATCCTCATCCTCATTTCCCTCTCAAGCTTTTCTCCTTTCTTCAGCATCTTCATTCTCCATTTGCCATTTTTCCTCTTCACCTTTTACTTTGCAGTTGTTTTTTGTTTGTTTTTTTTTTATTTCCATCCACTTTCTCTTTCTATTTCCCCAGCTTTTCCTCCTCCCCTTTCTCTTCTGTAAGAATGCATCTAAAACAATTTCTTCCCCTTCCTGTTTTATAAAGGTGTCCATATAAAAGGTAACTATTAAAATATTTGGTTGGTTTTTTTTTGTTTGTTTTTTAATGTAGTTCCTCATTGCTACATTGCTTGGTCTATTTTCCATGACAGATTTTTAATTAAAAAGTTGTGTTACTCCTTCCCTTATTGCTGTACTACTACTACTACCATGCATATGAAGTATTAATGTCAATTCCTTTTATGTACTGATAGTATTGTGAGGAAATATTGTGGAACATAATAATATAGTCACCACATCTGTTTGCCATCACAGATCAGGTGATATCATCTCTGTTAGAGAACCAGGCATCTCTACGACCTTCTGTGGAGGCTTGGAGGGCATATTATGCATCCTCTGGGCCTCGAGCCAGGGTGGTCCAGCGGGACCCTCAGCTGCTCATGATTCTGACATGACCAACACAGGACGTCCATCAAGGTACTCCAGTTTACAGTCTGCTTGATTTCAAGCTCTCTGGGCTGAACTGACCCCTGCCTCTTATACATAATGAAAGGGGATCCGCAGTCTCTCAGCTGTTATTAGATTATCAGCAGTTTCATAGCCCAGTGAGTTACACAGTTTCTTTCGGGTTGTGTTTACTATGGTTCAATGACACAGTTTAATCAATTGGATTATAATAGAAAGATTTTTACAACGGGATGTAGCCACAGGCAAGTTATTTTATTATGTTATTTTCCATAACAGCACTGAAGTGAAGGGAGAGGCACGGCTATAGGCTTCATATAAAAAACCCCATAAATATCCCAAAATCATTTATCCAATTCATGCTGCTGAAAGCAACAAATGTGCTGTACAATTATTTATGATGATGAAATAATATGGGCCCCTTCCTCACTTGATTCTCCCATAGTTCTTCATTGAAGTGCGGAAAAAAATGCCCCTCTCTACAGGAGTGGACAGATTCCCGACAAGGGGGTTCAGAGAAACTCCAGATATTCTAGCTCAGCACCACCCACAGTGTTACGTGAAGACAAAGCGTGAAACACAGGGAGACAAAGGAGGTGGAGGAGAGCGAAAAGAGACTGGAAGAGAAAAGAGAGAAAAAAGGTGGAGGAGGGTTGAGGGATCAGCAATATCCTGACTGTGCTGTCAATTGAAGCTTGGGACCTCGGTGGGCCCAGCAACAGCTGCAGAAGCCACGCACTCGTACTCATGCGCATATAACTTGGGCCTCATGCAACTTGATGGGGGAGACCAGAGCAAACACATGACTTCAGTTTTTCCTCCACAAGGACAAAACTCCAAGTCTGCACAGGTATCAGGTTCAGTAACATAAAAGCATGATACAAGAGGCTTGTGTGAGCATCAGCCTCGTGCCGTTTATTGTCCATTTAACATCACTGGAGCCATTCTTTCAGTTGATTGTCATACAGATCTTATGTGATATCATGTACTACCCTGGTGACAGATTCTGTACAGGTGAGAAATATCCACAACATTCCTGCATCATTTCAAACAGGAATCATCTAATGAAAAAAAAACTCAATCCCTGCATACTACACAACTCTCATGTTACCACATTAGAAACTGTGAAAAGAGAGTTTTAAGAGTTGAAAATCACCAGCCCCATAACACTGTACACTTCACCAACACACCACTCTGCTGCAGTTAGACTGATTTATCGTGAAAGTTTGAGAGATTAAAGGAAGCTCATCCCCGGGTACAACTATTGGATTTAATATTCATGAACCCCTAATAAGGAGGGGGAAGGCAAGAGGGATCCAATTTATCCTGCAGTCTTTATTTTCTTTTTTTTTAACTTGTGGAAACATTTTGTGGCGAGGCCTGAAACTGTTGGAAAATGCCATAGCCAGTCTTACACTCCTAAAATATTCTCATCATTCTTCCTGAAAGGCCAAACAAATTTGTGTGGATGTGGAGCAGATTATGAATGTAACTTGTAAAAGCCTTAACTGTACTCACCTGATGGCTCCTCTGTGCTGCTGGACTGGGTTGTAGGAGGCACAACTGGAATCTCTTCTCCCAAAGAAAACAGACACAAAGGAATATTAGTTGCGTTATCATTTGCATCTTTTTGTGTGTGCATGTACGTTGGTACGGTATATGAATGTGCACATTTAATAAGGAGGTAACTGTTATGTCAGCTATGAGTTGCTTCGAATTCTCTCCGATTTCTCTTCAACAGACAAGCTTTCGCTTGATTTTCACAATTGTCTAACATTTCGGTGCTAATTTGCAACAATGTCATGACTTTGTGATTTGAAAAAGCATTTGTTTTATGAGAATTGGATTTTCAGTGTATCTGGTGCTGCTGGGCTGGACAAAGCTAAATTTGTTTTGAATGTGGGTAAATTAATGTAGCTCAGATTTCCAGTTTCAGGAAATATTATAAACAGTGTCTTGATCTAGATTTCTTCTCATTATACCTATATTTTCTTTCTGAGTATTTTTGATTTAAGGGGAACGTCCTGCCTTTCTCAAACCTGCTGGGTGCTGGATGTTTGATGGAGGCAGCCCACAGATTCAGTGGAGACCATTGCTGCACTCGTTTACTCATTGGCTCTGCAAAAACCAAAACCTGCAGTCCCAGACATATTTTGTGCTTTATGGAGTTTGTTTGGAATAAATGTTGTTAATCCCTTTCAACGGCTCTTTCTTTATCCTGCTGGAATTTCTCTGTCTGATCCTCCTCCCCTGAACCTTGCTGCAGTGGTGGCAGGTTGGACGTCCAAAGACTTGATTCTGTCAGGCCTTCTTCATATGGTGCTGAATTTACCAGTTGGTAGGAAGTTAACACTTAGAGAAACCATGCATGAAGTGCAGCCCTCTTATCTCCTAGGGGGCTGGATGGCAACAGAAGGTATAAAACACTCATTATGGATTTTTTGTTATTGTGGGCAGGAGGGAGAGAAGGGGCTCATCAAACAAGTCTTTAGAGAGGAGCAAAGGGGGGAGGGACAAGGACAAAAGGCAAAACCACAGAGATGTATCAAAGACACATGCAAAGAAAGAGGCTGACACACTGTGGGAAGAGGTGCACAACAGCGGTGGTTTCAGCTGTGCAAAGGTGAAGAGTTTGTACATGAGGAAAGAACGAAAGAATCAAGTCTTTTGATCGAGCACAATCTTATTTTCTCAGCGGGGATTTAGGAAACATAATTCTTACTTTATTAATATCAACATTTGCGTTTATTTGTGCAGCGTAAATCAGAATCTGTGTGATGTGCATGCCTGGTGTTGACTTGTGGTTATAATGAGGCCTTCTCCCATGACGAATTGGTCTATATAATGACAAGAAAAACAATCACTGCCAAAACAATGGTGCCTGGCGCCCAGAAGTCCCAGTGATCTTCCATCAGTGTTCAGCTGCCATGGATGCTAGTTTAAATAATGAGCCGGGGTCTTGTAATTGACTTGTGTGGATTTATGACTGACAGTGCAAGAAGGTATACATAAAATCAAATATCTATGATGATGTTCTATTAAAATGAAACTTGGCAAGCACCAAAACTGAATGTAACTGGGGGCTGTTACAGATTAAACTAGATTACGGAGCCATCATCACAGACAGACTTTCCACTCAACAGAGATCTCTATGTGTTTTATGCATTCAGCCTTGACTAAATGTTCCCAAGAATCAAATTTATCTGATAAATTGATGGCGTTCATGAATTTTTTGTGCCTCAGTCATGAATCCATGTAGAGATCTATGCTTAAAAGATTTTTATTTCTCGAATTTTACTACGACAGAAGGGGCCATTTAGAACATGTTGCTGGAAACAGAGGAGACAAGCAATGTCCATAAATGAATTTGAACTATCTTTAAATATGGGCCGTATGAAAGGCAATACTATGCTTTTTATGCCAAGGACACATGTTAGTTAGCAAATGGTCAGTGGATATTGAGAACTTTGATAAATCATGCCAAATCTGTCTACACATTTATCTACACAGTCTGGGGTCTTGGACATGCAGGTGTTGACTGTTTTGGGTTTTTATTTAGATTAATGGAGAGAAACAAGCTGGGAGAGCCGTGCTGCTGTAACCCCGAGGTTCAGTCTGATGCTGTGTTTATGTAGGACAGCACATTTACTGGTGAACCAAAAGTCTGACATGAAACACTTGTCTGAGGATGAGAGGATTTAAATTTATAGTAAACATCGTCCTGTGTTGTGTATAAGCCTGAATACATGTATCCGTGTGTCTTCATGTGGCGTGAGGTGACGCCCATTCATTTCAATGTATGCAATAGACCTGAGGTCGGGTCATTTTGTCCGACAGTGAGGCAGCTGCGGTAAAGACCGGTTCCACGTACTTATGCAGGGGGCAATGGGCGAGCGGCTCTGCTGGTAGCCTTTAGCACAGCGGTTGCACGTGATACCAGTCACGCCGTCTTTACAGGGACATTGTCCTGTGGTTTGGTTACAGGTTTTGCCAGCAGCACCCACGGGATGGCAATCACATGCTGTGAGGAAACAGAGGAAGAAAGAAAGGCACAGTGAGTGGTCTCTCTCACACACACACACACACGCACACACCACAGACACACACACGTGGGGAGATACAAACATATATTGTCTATAAAGAGTGCAGGTGGGTACACAGCAGCAACAGCAGCAGTGGTGGCAACAATAACAAGGTGGTGAGAGGCAGGTGGAGGCGTGCACAGACAGATAAAACCAAAATCGCGTTCAACACCAAACGCTCGTTTTTGCACCGAGTGTGCTGTGTTGACTGAAATGGTGACTCATCCTCGACATCCACAGACATTTCTTGACATTTCGGTGCTGCTTGCTAATTGGTTAATTAGCATTTAGCTATCACGTCTTCTGTAATTACCAGCTTCCAAACTCTAAGCATCAGCATAATCTTGAATCGCGAATGTGCCTGTATGTGTTTGTGTGCGTTTTTCCATGTAAGTGTGACTGTCGTTGTGGCCTTGTGTGTGTGCCAGTATTTGAGCACTGTGGGAGTGCAGCTGTGCAAGTGAGGTAAAGGGAAAGCATGCATGTTTACCAAATGATAAAATAATGGAGGATAATCCTAATTGCCTGTTTCTGATTAATGCCGAGCTTTGAACGTGAGCCCAAAACGTCTGTCACACTTCCTCCCAAACTTGGGGGGTCTATCGAACACATATGCTTCAGGAATGTAATCATTTTCCAATTGCCCCCCCCCGCCCCAATCCAAGCCTTGAAATTATTTCACAGCCAAACCCCTGTCAGGTTTGAGTTCAGTGTTGAATAATAGTTGTCTGAGAGTTGTTTCTTTTTGCCTGTTTCTGGTTAGAAATAGTAGTGACTCTGGCAAGAAGAAGGTGGTTGAGTTAATAATCTTCCACTAAAGTCTGTACAGTAAATCCTGAGAGTCTAATCCAGACCAGAGCAGCCTTGGTAATCCATCATCCTTTCTTCTTCTTCTTCTTTACTTGAAAACCCTACAAAGCCAAATATGCTGTTTGTCACCAAACACTCACCACCATATTCCTCATCCCGTAAATGTTATATATTCTGTT
This sequence comes from Echeneis naucrates, assembly GCF_900963305.1. Classification (NCBI taxonomy): domain Eukaryota; kingdom Metazoa; phylum Chordata; class Actinopteri; order Carangiformes; family Echeneidae; genus Echeneis; species Echeneis naucrates. The sequence continues at coordinate 16,924,285 of NC_042511.1, forward strand.
TATTTCCTATGGAAAGCCCTGGGGTCGGGTTGGCTCTGATTACTTGCTGCCCCTTGTGAAAGATTTTTTTTTTTTTTTTCTGCGTTGTGTCACTTGTCACTCTGAAAACCTTCAAAGGTGTAGCTGAATTATGGACGTTGAGGTTTGTAGTGGTATTTAGCGGTTTAGCCTGCTTTGTTTTCAACCACACAGACTGTTCAACCCACAGTGCAAAATGAAAACTTCAAAGCAATCTGTTCATTTTAGACTCTTGCATTGAAATTGATGTTGAAAATGAATAAATGCCTGAGTAATTTGTAATTAATACTTAGTTGTTGTTTTTTTTTTTTTTTACACATGATCACTACTGTGTGTTAGCTCATAGAATTATGATATAATGGGACTTTTGTGACAGATATTATGCAATCGTTTGTAGGACTTGTGTGTTGATATCGTTGTGAGAGACACAAGCTTTCCAGGAGATCCGTATTACAGGAAGCCTCAGGGAAAAGGCTGCTGTAAACTGGTAATGTAATATGGTTTGTCTTTACAATCGACCTTGGAAAAAAAAAAAAAAAAAAAGTTGTTACTTTGTGTATTTTGACAAGTGAAGTACTCGAAGACAACGCTAGCCTCCAGGTTCAGTCCATAATTTTGTACGGGCCTGTGAATTGCACCTCCTCCAGCCTCCCTATCACACACTTTTTCACTTTTATCTCTATTGCCTGCTTCCTGTGATTCAGCTTCTGTTGCTGCTCTTATCTCTCCTCAGTGTGTGTGTGTGTGTAATTGTTTGTACCGCCACTTGTCCTTTTCTTATCAGACTCAGAAAGCCTCCTTAAAAGTCTATGTACCTATTAGCACCTTTATCAGACCAATTTGTCACTGCCTTCACTGCTTAGTTGTGTCTAACTCAGTGGGAGGAACGGCACACACACACACACACACACACACACACACACACACACTTCTGCAATAGCGTGCAGGCTCAGGAAGCTTATTAAGCAGCGTGGAGGCCAGTCCAGCACGTCTTCAGGCCTGTAAATTTAGGCAGATGTCACAGGAGTCTGAGGTTCTGGAGGGTGGGGTGTATTTCTGCTGGAAGCTTTGAAAAAGTTCAGGTCATAATTTTAAGAGCATCTTCCTGTGAGCACCACTCAGACCCCGAAAGCTGCCGCTAAATCACAGTGCAGAGGGCGTGAGCTTTTCTGCGCCTGACTAACTGTCCACTTGGCTGACAAATTGGTTGACTCTTTTCCCTAATGACCCACCTGCTGGCAAAGAAGCTGGTCTACTGGGGGGGAGGGAGGGGGTGAGAGTTGTGGTGTGTGTGTCCACTTAACAGCTAAGTGGCTGTGTGCTCTCCTTCTTGGCTCCTACAGATGGCTCAGGGAGATATGCGGACGAGAGAACAAGGGGCCCTTTCCGACTCAACATGTTCCGCAAGGAAAGCTGACAGAGGTTTATGATAACAAGTGTAGATGTGAGAAATTATAGGAGCTTGTGGTCTTTTTTTCCCCCGACAACGCTGATCTGGATCTAAAGCATTAGTCCTGTATTACTGTCGTACCAGGGAAAGAACGGAAAATGCCCTTGGTTAATGGGAAGAGATGAAGGTGTTTTCAAAGCCAGTTGACTGCAATATAGCCTGAAATCTCATTTAGAAATCATGCCGATTGTCTTGTTTATCATGAAGCCTGCATTTGAAGCCCCCCCCTCAATTTGGTTTGTGCACTCTGAGCCAATAAGAAGTTGGCCCTGGAGTGAGGCCAAGCTACTCAAGTCTGTGCTCTATTATAATTAGGTCTCTGCTCCTCCACAGAACAGAGACATTGTTACTGGGTTGTTGCAACATAAATAAACAGCTTTCCAAATGACGTGTTTATCGAACAGAGGGCGTGTCTTGTTTGTTGCATTGTTTGGCCTTTTATTGATCAGAATTTGCAATTGGTCCAATCAGTGACTGCTTTTGGCCACCACAAGTGCCTGAGAGGTTGGATGTGAGAGTATATTTTCTGACTGATCTAATTCAAAACACACCGATACCAGCACAGCCTCTGGGAATACAATGCTAAAAGTGAAGTCATGAAGTCAACAATATTTTTTAAATTGCACGCATTTTATATGTGGTCAATTAAAAAAAAAAAAAAAAAAAAAAAAAAACCCATTGTGTCAATCGAAGACATATGCTGGTGAGAGTGGAGGACTGACATGTCATTCAGATTGAAACAGACCGTCCCTCAATCATTTTATTCATTAATTTTCCTCCGTATGCAAAATATGGTCCCCATCATCCCATTGACCGATGTAATTTTATGACAGTTTAAGATCAGTTTCAAGCAACAATTCAATCCATCAGTCAAAGGACCATCTGTCAACCTGCTCAAGCTTGATCTTATTAAGTTTAGCTGTTCCTCAGAAGACAACCGATCAAGAGTCAAGATCCGGAGTCGTTATTTGGTAAAGAACCTTTTGTGTAGTTGTTGTTGTTCAGTACACTGCTGGCTCTTCACCCATACGGGATTTTTTATAAATTCAAAGGACAGGATTTGAACATCAGTACCAGGGTGACAAACAAGGCTAACACCCAGCTGATCAAACTCGATGCGGTTATCACTGCAGAGCGGTATTTGTTGCCTCAGTTGCATGTCAGGTGTGTTCAAAGACCACCTGGTCTGCTGCATCTCCTGCTCTTTGTAATCTCACTATCACCTTTTTAAGTGCAAGTCAGTACACGTCAAATACGCTCACTTTGTTTTATTCAAATTTCAGTTAAATGCACTGCCCGAACAAGAGCTTTTTGAAATGCATTCTGTGTTTACGCTCGTGCTCAATGAGGGGTGAAGTTATAAATTTTGCCGTGTAAATGTAGCCACCGGCCTGTGCTCACTCTGCAGCGGATAAGCCTCTGTACTCTTTTGCTCTTAATGGCCTCCTATGGAAATGAGCTGCTTTCTGGGAGGATTGTATTACGCATATAAAAGCAAACTCTTGTGCTCCTCGACCTGCCCCTGCGCTCCTACTGCGCTCATTCTCTTTCATGCGCCACACAGCACAGGGCTCTCCCGCTGAATTCAATAAATAACCAAACCTCTTTAATCGCTGTCACTTCAGCACAGCGCTCTCGCCGCTTGAGGAGCTGACAGAAATTTGTTCTGCAGTTTGAGTTTCAGCGAATTATCTTGAGTTATGACGTGGTGAACCTAAGAGAATTTGGCAGCGCAAGACTCGTAATGTTTGAAGCATAACTTAAAACATACAGGTGTTTGACGTAGGAAAAAAGCTGTGTGTGGTAACCTGAAGTTAATTAACTGAGAGAGCGTGTAATACGATGACACACAACCATAAAGTATTCATCTGTAACTTTCCAAATATGGTTTATGAAAATGTTTCAATTGGCAAAAAGATACAGTTCATGCTTCGTATCATTTGTCAGTTTGGGGTAATTACCGCAACTCTTTATTGTAAGTCTGTTTTGATGTAACTGAATACCTCAGTGGAGCTTGGACTTTGCTTATAATTACACTAGCCTGGGAAGGGGGGGGGGCTCATAAACTCTGGCAAATTTCATGGATTCAATTGAACCAAACCATTTGGGTAAACTGACAATTTTATAAATGATGATGAAATGTGTTTACACTTAAGTTGTTTGAGAGGCAGCAGAGAATGTGAATGAATCTGGAGTAGGTCTCTAGCGTGGGTGAGGTGATTTACTATTTACACGGTTGGAGAAACTGATCTAACAAGTATATGCGCTCCTGCTAGAAGCCTTGGGGACTGTAATTATTATATAACAACAATATTATTGTAGATCATATCATGTGATTGTTATGAGATTCCGCAGAGAGGGATTATAGAGCTAGCATAACACACTAAAACTGTGCACGTTAGTGACTAATGTTCTAGCTACAACTTGTCACTATTTAAATACTGATTTAAATAAAAATAAATGAATATTTTTCAATATTGTCTCTTGATTGTTTATTTCATTCATCAGTTTATCCAGTTGGGCCATCCTAAAACGCCTTGTGTAGTCCAGCCAATAGTTCTAAACAAAACAAATTCCCCATCTCGATGCTATGGATATTTTTGTTTGACAAACAGTTCAATCAATTTTGATATTTTTACTTCTTACACTCTTTATAAAACGTAAATGTGAACATGAATCTAAATGTGCAGGAAACGACTGAATGCTGCATGTACACAAAAACACATCACATAAGCAGTGAGACCAAGAGCAGCAGGCAAGAGTTAGAAGAGATGAGAAAACCAGCCTGCTCTGACACAGAGTTTGTGCATGGAGGACAGATAAAGATGCAGGAGGCCAAGTTCCTGTCAGACTCTGAGTCAGTATTTCTAGTTGACTCAAAAAGTTCTTAAAGCCAGCCCCACATATCCAGAGGAACATGTACTTTAAGCAACCACTTTACTCCAGGTGCCATACAGGTGCATTTTTCACATCCTTTGACTTGGTGTTTTGATTTTTACTGCATGAGTCATTTATCCAAAGTTTCTTTGCATCAAATTAGTCATCATTGGATGAGAGCATATTCCCACACCAGTCTAAACTGAATTTTCTCACTGCAGCGAGGCTGTTTTCTGGTTATGGTTTAAAAATAAATAAATAAATAAAATAATATAAAAAAATTCATTGTTACATGAACTTTGGTTTACACTGATGTTTTTTGTGCCTTAATTTGGTCCATGTGCTTCAGAACAGTGGAACTTTTAATCCAGTTGCTCTATTTAAATCCCTTTAGGTTTTAAAAGCAGAAGATGGTATGATGGTAAAATGATAAATAATATAGTAAGTGGCTATATCTTAAATTATTTTATTTCTGTTTTTGTGTGTGATATAAAACCCCATTATGGTGAAAATCTAACTACTTAGCAATCATCCTTTTTGGGCCTTTTTTTTTAACTCTATGTTCGAATGTGTATCTTTGGTTGATATATATAAACAAATTGTCACTTAATTCTGTGAAGAAATGCACAGTAGGACCTTGAGGAATCTAACTTTCCATTTGTGAAACAGACCCTTATGAAAGTGAGTTATTGGATGCTGAAAGAATCATGTCTGGGACACATGAGAAGGGATGTAAAAATAACACAAAAAAGAGGTTAAATCTCCACAATTAGCTTGCCTGGTAGACACAGTGGAGGAAAAGGGTTAATGATACACAATGTCCCATTGTGATGAATGTCTGTTTGCATTCCTGCTCGACAGGAGAATGGGCCCAAAGCCACAGAAGGTGTTAATGTCAGTTTAGGAGTATCACTCATGATCGGCTGGAGGGGTGAATAAATGGATGCATTTGTCAGAGAGCTTTGTTATGAGTTTGTGCGCATGCAGAGAATGAAACGTGCTTGAAATGGTTGCTGGTTGTCAGGAATTTAATGAGACTAGACGCATTACTAAGTATGTCATCACAGAAAAATGTCCTTTTCTAAAAGGGAAATGGTGCAAATTGGGAACTGATTATTTTTCTCATCTCAACCTACACAATTTTTTATTTCTTTTTACACGTTTTGCTCTTCAGACATGCCTTCTGTCAGAGTAACGGATTGGTCCGTTTATTTATTTACTCCCTGGTGAATGATATAAGAAAACTCAAGGCTTAAACTGTCAGCAAGCAGCTAACGTTTCTCCGTGCGATGCCTTTGGAAGTGGGCGCTCTGAAATGCTCAGTCAGGTATGCGTGTGTGTCTGTGAGCGAGCTGCATCTATGCAGAACAACTCTGAGGTGTCTGTTGGCTTGTTTGCACAGGGATTCAGCTCCTGTTATCTTTCCCTGCAGCAATAGCAGAGATGAGAAAACACCCCCCCCTCTCTCTCTTTCTTTGACCCTTATTAGCTACGGTGAGGGCTGATGGCAGGCGATTCATCCCGACATTGAATGGCGAGCACACCTGCGTGGGGGTGTGTCCCTCTGGTCCTCCTCGTTTCCTCTTCTTCTCCTTACCCACCATCCCTCCCTTCACATTTTTCACTCTCTAGCCGCCCCTCTGAACCTGATTTCTGCCTTGCTTTCCTCCCCTGCCTCTGCAGTCCTTCCACTCTTCTTCCTGGGTTCTCATTCATCTTTGACCTGCACCGGGGATCACTTCGCACCTCAGCTCTATTTGTTTTGCTTGTCCTGTCATTCCTTAAACCACTCGCAAAATAACTCAGTGTCAAAGAGGGAACACCCAGCCCCACCCACCCATACCACCACAACCTCCTCACTCCCAACAGACCCCCAACTCATCTCTGCTGACAGAGGGAGAAGAGGGTGAGACAGGCCCAGGAATGTGAAGACTGTGTGCTTCCACTGTAACTAATATAAAACTGCCATAAGAAAGTTTGTATTTTTGCTTCAGGAGGTTTTATATTTGTCTTCCTATTTTCTTTAGCACATTTAGATAAACTTTGAAAAGCTGTATCCTTCATTGGACATTCAGTCTTAAATATCTAAAGCAAATCTTGAATCTTTTCTGTTGAACAATGTTCTTTACCTCTGCGGGAAAACTATACCTTTGCAGGCTTTCCTGTGTGAGATGGGTTTGGACAGATCTCTGTAGTAGCCCTCCTTGCAGTAGTGGCAGTGGCGGCCCGCTGTATTGTGGCGACAGTTGAGGCAGACTCCTCCGCTCTTCCTCCCAGACAGTTTGTACAGCTCCATGTTGAAACGACACCTTCGGGCATGAAGGTTGCAATTGCAAGCTGTGGGGGACACAAAAATGTACATTTAAAATTCGAGTTACATTGACAGGGCATTTATAGATTTACTCAGGTACTGTACTTAAGAGCAATTTGACGTATGTGAACTTTGAGTACCATTTAATTACACTTATGTTTAATTATTTTTTGTAATGCATTTATTTTCCAAATACTGCATAGTATTAAATGAACATATTGTATAACAATAATAATATGTAATGTATAACACTATGTTTCATTGCTGATGAGCGAATCAATCTAAATATCCAAAAAAAACATAGTCATAAGCAACTAAAACTAAATATAATCAACAAATAAGTCTCAATATAATGTTATGGGTAAAAGTAGGACTTCCCTGATCCATGAGGGGAATTTAGCAAATTGATCGGAAGTAAAATGAATAAAGTGATGCCCATGTTCCCATCCCACTATGAGTTTTACTGTTGCTCTCATATGTTATTGCCATTTCCATGTTTCTTTGTTTATGTTAACGAGATAACGAGACTTGAATTTGACTTTATGCAGAAGCACCAGTTTGAACCCTTCTGATAAGGAGGTTGAACACTGCATCTTTCTCTCATCTGTTTCTTTCTCTCCCTCTTTCCAGCTGTCTTTTTCTGTCAAAGGCTTCCTCCTTGCTTTTCCTCAAGGTCTTCTCTCCTGCTCCCCAGAGTCCATACTGTACTAAACAGAAAGCGAAGGCCTGGTATTACCATTCCTCCTTTCCCTGCAAAATCCCTGAGCATGTGCAGGACCTCTCACTCTCACCACTTGTTTACTGAGGACTACAGTTGCCAACCCTGAGTTTAATTATCCAGCTGATGTTTATTCATGATTTTTTGGCAGCATAGTGAGGCAGACATGCCCAACTTCATTAAGGCCTGCCGTCCAAGACATTGCTTCTCCAGCAACAGCACAGATACAGTCATGCATTATTAAGAGCAACGCTTCTGATACAGTGTGTGGATACATAATGTACTGTTTGTGTGTATGTGTGTGTGTAGGTATGGAAATGGGAGGTTATTTGAGTCCAAGTGGGGTCCCCTGGTCCATCTGTCCATGTTTTTCATCACCACCTCTTCACACAGCTCTCAAGCATCACTGCATCCTCTGGCCTGGCTACTCACTGATGTGTGTGTGTATTTCAGGTATTGCTCATGTTGTGGGGACCAAAACACGTTTACATGCATTCTGAGGACTTGTCTTCCTTATGGGCACTCATAACAAGTCGTCAAGTTTTAAAGTAAAAAATGAACACAAAAGAGGAGTGATAGTTTCAGGTGAACCGCTACGGTTATGGTGGTTTGATGGTGCGTTAAAATAAATCTCCAGGAAATGTAGGTAAATCATTCCTGTGTTTTCCAAAGTCATTGAGACGTGTGTGTGTGTGTGTGTGTGTGTGTGTGTGTGTGGGTGTGTGTGTGTGTGTGTGTGTGTGTGTGTGTGTGTGAGAGAGAGTGTATCAGTGTATTTACTGAGTGAGTTTCTGGGTGTATGTGTGTTGCTGTTTTGGGACACTGGAGACTCTTCTTCTCTCCACTCCAAGAACCTAATTACAGCAACATTTCTAAAAAAGATATAGCGAACAAACGCAGACAAACTGGAAGATCTGTGCTTTATCAGCTGTGACTTGGCTTCGCCTGCTGGACAACAGGGGTTTAATTAGAGCTCGGCTTGCTCCCTCCGACTCCCCCACACCACACTTTTGGTCCAAAGTATGACACACAATATTTTGTGTGCCTTCACTTTGATGAAATTCAGGTTACAACGATCATCTTTACACATGTGGAGTCACCTGACTGGAATTAGACCTATTTTTTCCTTAAAATGACACAGACCTGGGTGTTTTCATTGTTATCTTTAGCTAGATTTACACCTATGAATGACTCATGTTGTTAGCATTTCAGACAGCAGAGCAGATTCCCAGCTACTCTGGAAAACCCCTAAAGCCCACTGAGAGCCACAATCTGATAGTGTGTGTCTCTGCACGGCATTGTTGAGATAGGAAAGCGATAAAAGAGCGTAACATTTTCATGCTTTCATATATATTCCGATTTTTTTTTTTTTACATCTAAAAGACACAGAGATGATAGAATAACACAATGAATTAGAGCTGTGCTTGTTTAGACAGCTCTCAAATGATCTGTGTCAGTGTGTTGAAAAGCTTGGGCAGGCTGTCAGGGCAGCTCTGGGCCACAGCTGGTGAAAGCTATCTGTGAACTTGCCTGCAGGTAACAAGGATAAGTGCATATCGGGGTAAAGCTGGTGGAGGATCAGTGCACGGCCTCAGCGCTGCAGACACGTCTCTGTTACACTACAAAGATCGTTTCACACCCACCAAAAAATGAAGACGGGGGAATTCTAGCTTGCCAGAGCTTATGGGGCCCGTGAACATAATGGCAGGAATGTTGGTTATTGTAGAGACGGTATATGACCTGGATGTGAAGATGTGGGGCAGAAGGCCACAGTGTGTTTGAGGGGAGGCTTATTGTCTCAGATGATGGAGACGAGTGAGAAACACTTTATCTAAACTCACTGTCACTGGAGATGATCTCCTTCACCAAATGCCCCTTACCCTGTCTACAATGAAGAAAACTGTGGTGTAGTTGGCATAACTCCAAGCGTTTAATGAGTTCAGACTGTTTTGCAAATGATGTCATTATAGCCTCGTCCAAATTAAGGCACATTTGATTAAAGACAACTGAGGATTTGTAAGGTGATATGTGATTTGTCTGGCTTGAGCTTATCAGGTTTCCTGTGGGGCTTTAAAACACTTGCTTGTCCTTCAGACATCACAGTGGTGTCCATTCGTTTGGAATTATTTTCTTCTGTTGTTCTCTATGAAGTATTCAACTTGTTTTTAAAGTTAACATCATAACGTCAGCCATGCTCAAAAGCCCCTGTGACACTGGGCTCGAGGTTACAAATAAATCAAACGAATTCTATTGGGAAGAATGTGGAATTTTGTGTGGAGTAAAAAAAAAAAAGCATGCAGAAGAAACGCAGTTTGTTCATCGTATCTGCACATTCATACAGCACCACATCACCACAGCTCGAGTTGGAGGTAAAAACACTCAGCAGTGGCTGTCTATTCTCACCTTGAAGCAAAATGAAACTGGACAGAGAAATAAAATACAGCAGTCACACGCAACCAGTGAGCTCATTCCTGGTACCCTCTGAAATGTAATAAAATATAACTGAGTGTTTTAGTTAAAATTAGTCAATCACAAGTTAGTTTTTCCACCTATTCTCCTCTCATTCATTTCCTCCCCTGCCATCTCTGTTCAGGAGAACATTGTAGGAGGCCATTGTTACACATATACACACACACACACACACATAATCGATAAACACTAAAATAGCACCCTATAGTTCAAGTATCTTGATCTGTGAAATTCGAATTTTTAATATGATTCTTAGTAAAGAGAGTAAAATTTTCCCTCATGAATCACCCTAGTAATGGAGGCAACTACCTCAGGCTGCATCGGTGTGGCTGTCTGTGACTGCCCCTGGGCGAACAGCAAAAGAAAGTGCGAAGTGATATTTTTAAAATGAGTGTAATTGAATTAGCTGGACGAAGCTAAGTTTTGCTTTTCAGCACCCCCTCCAATGTTCACCACAGCTATCTGAAATGACAAAAAGTTACATTTGAATTTTACAGCACTTACAGCACAAAATTTTTCATCTTCAAGTGCAAAATTTGACCGCAAGCTGGTTTGTTTATCGAGTGTTGCTGTTTCCCGCACATTCTAGGAAACAGTGTTGGAAAGTTGGCTAATTATTTCCTATGTGTGGTTCCCAGCCTCTATCAACTGACCTCAGGCTTGCAGAAGCACAGAGGCAGTGCTCCCTCCGCTAATTAGAGGGAAAATTCAACCGACAGAGCTGGAGGTGGAGGTTAAGCTCATCGTACTTACGATAAGCCTGGGAATTGAGAAATGCCTGTCACATCCTCAGTTTGTTATAAAGAGATACTCAAGCAGCTGATCTCTGCCACTTTCACGCCAAATCCACATGCCGCATTTGTTCACGCTGCTGGCTCTTCGCTCCCCTGATTATAACAATTCAAACAAAGGGGATAAATCTTTAGTAATCATCTGAAACCCGGAAAAAGGCTTCTGTGCAATATCAGGCTATCAATATCCTCAACACTTTCTTCACATAGAAATTTCCTGTCTTTTTGTGAGGTCCGTGGAGGTCATGTGGCCTGACAAAGAGCTGGTTATTTTTCCACAGCTCTCAGGAGATGTAATCTTCCCCTCTGCTGCTACCTCCGGCGCTCACCCAAACAGGACAGAATACCAAAACCCAACACCAGCGTCTGTGAGCAGGAGGCTGGCAGGGGCTCAGCTTCTCTGTCCGCAGCTTTTAAACGAACACCAAGGGGAGTGTACACATGAACAGTTTACTTTTAATACAATGCTGCCCACCCCCCTCATAAAAGTAATCAGATTAACTTCTAAACCCCCACCAGCGAAAATGAAAGAATATTGAATGCCTGCTGCCTTCACTCTGTATTTGAGATTGGAGGTTTTAGTGAGTGTGTTTAAGTAATAATTGCAAATGAACGATTAATGCTCTCCCTGTGGTGCATTTAATTAGACAAGCTCAGTCTGTGGAGCATCATTCACAAACACAAAACCTAAACGTTCTTTAGCTGGATATGGCACTCGGGTGAGCTGCCCTCTTGTCTGTTAACCAGCAGGCAGCTGCTCCCTCTCCCTCTCCCTCTCTCCCTCTCTCTCTCTCACTCTGTGGAGCTGGCGGGGAAACATGACACACATGCCGGGAAAGTTTGAGAGATTTGCTACTTGTCATGGCCAAACACAGGATCAGATGTGTGTCAAAGACAAAACCCCGCAGATCTATTTCACAGATCCAATGTGTGAACACCTGATCTGTAACTAATATATACACACGCGCACAAAGCCACGATGTAAATGCCATGAAAGCAATTCAAAAACTGTTCGAAGGCAATTTTATTTTTCTGCTAAAACCCTTTCCCAGGCTTTTTGTCAATAGCTGCTGCTGACATTTAAATATTGTTGTGGTAGATGATAATCGATCCATGGTATGGTTTAGTTAAGATGAACTTTTCCTGGCTGGACCACTTTATTTACTGAATGCTTTTCATTGCCTACTGTGCAAGATGTAAAAATACACTGAGAAATTAAATTTAAAAAAAAAAAGTTAAATAAATAGATCTAATGTGTTCGAGGTCATATTTTTTGAAGGAACATTTCTGTGCTGAGAATTATTTCTGACAGGCAGTGGTGCAGGAAATATTCAATAATATTGACTTAAATAAAAGTAGAATGATCTCATTGTAAAATTCTCTGTCTCTAACAGCGATAAGGGTAAAATTTCAATCAGGCAATGATTAGATTCATGAAGGATACGTCATGTGCATTGAACATATGATCAGAGAAGACAAAGGCTTTAAAGTTAATATATTTTAATTATTAAATTCACATGTTATACTTTAGATCATTATTATTATTGAGTCATAAAAACTGTAATACTTCTGTTGCTTGTTGGATATATACTACTTTATATTTAATTCTCTTTTAGACACTTGGCAAGTTCTGAATGGTAACATGCCCTCTAAACTGCAGTAGACCAGAAATATAAATTGACATAAAATGGAAATACTCAAAATGGCCTGTCTAAACTTTATATTGAAGTAGAGCAATGGTGTGTAATTATTTCTTTAGCGTTTACATTATCACTATACTTGCATACTTTGTTCAATGTAAAGAGACTACAGCTGGAAAAATGTTATTTTGAGTAAAAGCCCAAGAGAAAAGAAAACCAACAACAAAAAAATCCGCACAATTGGTATTTTCCTCAGTGTCTGGCATTTCATCTGGAAGGAGTGATTTTAAAACACCATCTTGGTGACAGTTTGTGCCTCGTACTCAACTGATGTCGGACCACACGAATGGAGAGAATGTGATTCAGCGACAGCAGCACTCACTATGGCGCAATAATCATCCCTCACTGATAATGACTGTTTCTCCCAAAACAACTGAAGAATTTCACTTTTTTTTTTTTTTTAAAAAGCACCTTCATTATATCTGTTGAACCAAAACACTGCATGATGTGAAGTTAGAGAAATATTTATGTTCACGCTGTAACCAAGATGTACCCAGTATTTCTTCTGTTGCTATATATCAACTTTTAAATCTTTTGCATAGCAACAGCTAATTTAATTGCATCCTGTTTCCAGGCTCTGTCTTTAACTGTTTATTTGTTCGCTCATAAATCAGAACGTACAGGAGAAATCCTGTCTGTTGACCCAAAAAATGACGTAAATAAGGTGGGAATTTCCAAATAAATGAGACATAATTGAAGGCATTTGAAGGATTGCGATGATAGATGATGTATGCCGCAGCTTGTGATTTTCATCAGATGCAGTAATTACTTCATATAAATGCCACTTGGCATTATTGCCTTAATTCATCTTTTTAACCAAGCAAATTATTTTCCCTTTCAGAAAGTGTTTCCACAATACATAACTGTCACAATGAAGTATAAACACGCAGCTGTCCATCATTTTTAACCATAAATTTGCACATAAACATGCAGTCAGCTCCTCATTTTGTCACATTTTGCCTCACAGTAAAATAGCTTGCCAATAAAAGAGAAAAACGTGCTTGAAAAACCAGAAACTATGACTGTAAATTTCCATATTACAGAGATCTGTAGTAACAACATCTGAAATTTGGATAAATTGAAAGCCACTGTTTACAAAAACAAACCGCCACTTTTTTACCATCTGAATGAACAATTATAAGATTAGACAGATGACTGAAAAATAGGTATTTGCTTTAAGAACATGAGAAGAACTTTAACAATTAAACAATGGACCTTTTCGGGTGGATTGGCGTAACCTGAGTAACAGGTTGCGCTCAGATATTTGGGGAGTCTGGGGTTGAGGCGAATGGTTGGGTGGACCTGGTCTGTGTGTATTAAGGAGCATTATGGGAACGCCACAAAACTCTGGGCTAACAGAAGGAAGGTGTGGGCGAGTGGGAAGGAGAAGCAGGATGAAGCACCAACTACAGAGATTATGTCAGGCTAATTTAATTCCTTTATTGCAGCCAATTAGCTGCAGCACTTTAGCCCCTGGTGAGCCCTCTAACCCTCTTCACTTGCTTTCTAATGACCCTACGGAACCCCCCCCCCAAAGAAAGCCATGTTTCACACCCGCTGTATTTTTAATAAGCCATTAGACCAATAGACGCAGAACCAAGGACGAGAAAATGTGTGAGAAAGAGTAAAGAAAATAGTGAGAGGAAGAAAACTTAAGTGGACAGAGGGTGGAGCTGTGGGGGGGTCAGAGTGCTGCTTGTTAAATCCCAAGCCTGACTCAATGAGACTTCGCTAAATGAGATCAAGTCATACAGAATATTCATCAGTCCTGCAGGGTAGTCAAAGGCAGATCAAATGTGCGATGAGGGCTGATTTTCAGTGGACAGACAGTTGAGCAGCGTTCACTCGCTGGCTTGGCTGGCCCTTTTTCATATCACTCAGGCTGTTTATTCATTACTTCTGTCTTTATTTTATAATTTAACAGTCAGATGTTTTCTCATAGCTGGGTAAATTATGCAATTCCCCGAGCATGAAGGCAGAGCCGCCAGTGCGTGCTCTGTCAGCGGGTGATAAAACGTAGTCTGATTATCAGACCGACGTAATTAAAGAGCTGTGTGAACCGCCTTACTTCACTGTGAGCAGGGATCCCTCATGAAGCTATTAGCTGTGAAGTGAAGGTTAATGTTAAGCAGTGGATTTACAGTAGGCTGCAAAGTAAATACCAGCCGAGCAGGGCCCAACGCTTCTATCAATACAAGTCACATCTCAGACACTGGATTCAAACCATCCAAGCGAGCACATCAATATACATATCACATATCGTGTCAAACAAAGACCTGAAACAGCATTTTTTAATTTAATCTAAAGCTTGATCATTAATATAGAATACGGTAAAAGATGCTATTACGTTATCGAGACAGTCTGATTTAGTAATGAATGATTGATTGGGATATTTTTTACTGAGTTAATATAATTATGGCAGATCAACCATATCAGATCTAAAGCAAAAACAGCAGTCACTTCTTCTACACATGAGCCTCACATATCAAAATGTGGTCTTATGTCCATATATAAGGAGGGACATAGAACATCTGTTTAGATTTGCTTCATTTCTCAGACTCTGAACATGCTAATATCGACTTATCCAGATAAAAATGGCAGAAACCTACTCAGCAATCTGCAGCAGCCTCTGGCAACAGACGAGCCTGCTCCGTGCTGAGTTAAATGGCCCATATCTTCACTCTCTGTCTTCATGTAGGGGCTAATAAGGCCTTTCCTTTTTCAAGAGTCTAACTACCACACAGAGGCACAACAACAAAGAAAGGCCTAATGGCCTCCAATTTCCCGCATTAGTGCCCATTTAATGGCTGACCTGCCCTCTCGTTAGGCTGCGCAGCACAGGAGCACTTCTTAGCTTGGTGGTGCACACAGAAACACACACCCAGACACATACACACACACTACTTCAGCCCTCCACAGGCACATTGCCCTGGGCCTCTGCAACACTTCCACCCCACGCTGAGCTCGCATAATAGGCCAGTTTGTAAAAGGGCTGGCCTGTGATCAGTGGTGCATCCATTTGCTGAGTAATCAAGGGCCTTTTGTCTGAGTGGTGTGTGCAGAGGA
The DNA here is from genome assembly GCF_900963305.1 of Echeneis naucrates. NCBI lineage: Eukaryota > Metazoa > Chordata > Actinopteri > Carangiformes > Echeneidae > Echeneis > Echeneis naucrates. Next base: position 16,939,685 of record NC_042511.1, read on the forward strand.
GTGTGTGACTGTGTGCGCGTGTGTGTGAGGAGGTGTATGTGCATGTATTTGTAAAAAAATGTGTGTGTGTTTTTGGAGGGAGATTCTCTCTCTGCCCATCTGTCATTGTTTCTGTGCTCCTCACCCTTAAAGTGTGCGTCTCTGTGCGAGTGTTTGTGTGACTAATTCCGAGATAAACTGGCGATGCCTGGAAAAGATCTCCTCCAATTCATGTCTTTGGGAAAAAAATTAGCTGACATACAGTGCGGTGATAAAGGGACCTCGGCTAGAGCCACAGAAGGGCTGATGAGAGTGCGTTGTGTGTATGTCAGCTATGCCATAAAAATGCCATGGGTGGAGGATGACGCTGGCAGGTCCTATTCAGGGCGATAGCAGTGAAAGGGTCTTTAGGGTGAATAAAGATTCCTTAGGCCTGTCAGGTCCCCATAGCTCCCCACTGAACAATACCCACTAAGAGCAGCTGTCTTAATAGCGTGAGCGACTGACAGCCTAAGGAGTGATGCGATGCACTGAGCAGCATCTGCACAAACTTTCCAAACAACGTTCTGCTGTGTGACAAGATAATACAACCAAACAGGACAGCGTAATGTTTTCCAGGGAGTTTAGACGTGAATGCAACCTGTACGTTTCTATTAGACATGAAAAGCCTTCAGCAACCTGAACCGACAGAGTTGGCAGAGCTGCATCACCTCCATGTTCAGAGACCTCATTTGTGAACGGATGTAGTGGCACAGTAGCAAAAGATTCTTCCTGAATGTGATGTCCACTAAACTAACTGGATTTACAGTTCCCATAGTAGAAAGAACCAAAATCTCTGTTTTCACTTATGAGAGCAGTACGGTTTTTATTGAAGGGCCCAGTGTGGGAATGCTGTATAAATGGATTGTGTTTGACTGATGGAGCAATGTTTCCTTTGCAAAAGCAACTAAGGGCAGATTACTGAAACAAGTAGCTGACGTTTCTTCCTGCCATCAGTGTCTGATCTGATAATCACAGTGTGAACTATTTGAGACTTTGCTCCTCCTCCTCCTGCTCCTCCAGTATTGCTGTAAATCAATTGTGCAACAGTTTGCAACCACAGTACAGCACCCTGCCATCAATCTGGCTGTCGAAGCCAGCTATAATAATCTTTCTCCACTCTCTTTGCTCCCTATTGTTCTACATCCAGCCATTACCTAACCCTGTCTCCTCTGTCTGGAGCTTTGTGCATCCACAAACACCATGTAGGCCTGCGCTGAGAGGATGCGCATCGAGACAGATCTCCAAATCGTCCCTAAACAGCGGTTCTCTGTGCTCATGTCAAACATCACCTCCAGTCTATTTACCCAGTGAGTTTGGTTTCTATGGGACCAGCAGGATCCATTGTGTTTTGGGTTCACAAAACTTCTGGCAGTCGTCTTGTGCTTTGCCGGCCCCGAGGCTGGCAGGGATGGGCTAGTGCTGTCAGCGCTAGACAATGAAGCTGAGCTTACGCCGCGCTAACTCGTGCTCCTCCATCGCTGAGATTCATACTGATCCCTCAGCCTCCGCAATTAAGGCAATCACTCTGTTCCAACAAAGTTAACTAAAGATTTTAAACCCAGCATATTTTAGCAGAATGCAGTTGGCTAACACTGATTGGCAGCTCTGAGCTGAGAAAATAAACAGCATTTGAAGATTAGACGATTAGAAGATTAGACGAGTTAATTTGGCCCTTCAGGCAAGAAAAATCAGAGGCTGTTTCCTCATTTGCGATGCAGAGAGAGACAAAGGGAAGACACTATATCTTCATCAGCCATGATAAAGGCTCATCGTTTACGTTCTCTCTTCTTTTTTTTCCCCTGCCTATAATATATGAAGGAGAGCCTTGTGGGAGAAGGCCCTCCCCACCTTGCTCTCTAAGTGTTTCCATATTGGACTGGATCAGTCTTGAGAGTAAGCAGATGAGTCTTGGATTAGGCCTGAGATAGAAATGCTCACTTGGATTCCTTTCTACAGGGTGAAGGTTTATGGCTTCCATTCCCAGTTTGCATAAGCCAATCTGGATTCGTTTTTCTTGGAAATTATTGATTATTGAGGTAGTTTTCAAGTCATTTTCTCTTTCAGCTACGCCCCTCATTCAGGCTGGAAGTTCATTTTTGACATTACAGTTGACAGAAGCATCTGCACAAGGTGCACCCAGTTGTTGTCTGGAGCTTTTGACTGAATTGAAGGAAGTTTATCAGCATTTATCAGCAAATTTCCATCTTTTTCTGAGCACTTTCAGGAATCTAATTTGAAACCAAATGTTTGTTGTAGTCATTTAATAAAACACAGACACAGTCATCTTACTGGGTACTCTGACTTCTCCATGGTGAAACAGCTAACAATGCTCATCAGATCAGAGGAAGGCATTCACCTCTGTTGGCAGTACACACAACACCATGGCCATGCTGAGCAGGCAGGAAATCTTTGACCTTCACATACATTTCTTTTTGAAGCCCGCAATACTGAGTTAGTGCTCCTGCATAATGGACTGTTACCCACCTCCTCCTCCTTCCCTTTTTCCTCCAGGGAAAAGTGGGCCTTCCCCCGCTGTAGATGTCATTAGTGATTGGCACTCTGACCATTGGGACAAATTTATAAGCCATGAAAAGAGTGAGAGGAGGGTCGAAATTATCTGATACACAAGTTGATGTAGCGACAAATGGGAATGGGGGAGTGGTAAGATGGAATGGAAAAGACATAAGTCTCTATTCCTAGACGGTTCTTCAAAAAAAAAAAAAAAAAGGAGGCGAAGAAGAAGAAGACAGCTCTCCTTCCTGCTCTCCATCCCTCACTGTGTAAACGCCCTCACAGTAAAGTTCCACTACCTGATATTTTGTGACTCTTTTAGGATCTGTCATTCATTTACAACACTGTCAGACTGGCATACACATTTGGCTCAGCACCAGGTTGCAGTACAAAACAAAATCATGCAGACAATGTTTTTTTGATCATTGTGACGAAAGGAGTTCACAGTGGAAATATGTTTTTCAGTGGCTTTGCACGTGCTCGCCTATATAGTTGTAACACAAAATACTTTTAACACACACAAGCTGTCTGAAACCAGAAACTGGCCCGCTCACATACAAATGAGAATCAGAAGATGATATCAGCCGAAAAACAACTGGAGACAGATTTTCATATTCTCCAACTCCGGTAGAAGCAAAAATGTATTGTATATCTTCCAAGGTAAAAGTCTGTGCCTACAGCAGAAATATTTAATCATAGATAAATAAAAGTAACCGTAAACTTCAAGAGCATACAGTCGTTATGCAGCTCCAGTTTGCAGCTTAAGCCAGACCATAAACATTTAGTGAGGCTGGGATGTCAAAGTGTGAGAAGTTAAACTGCCCCAGACAAGATAAATCAGAACCTGAGGTCACTAATCAGCTAGGTTTATATCACACTTTTTTACTGTCTCTGGCCTTAAAAGCAGACTTGGAAATATGAAGGAGGTGCTGAAGAGGTTGTGAGTGTGCGTGTGTGTGTGTGTGTGTGTGTGTGTGTGTGTGTGTGTGTGCACTATACATTTTTGTCTTCTTGCCACCAAGCCAAAAAAAGACTCTCATCCAGAGGAGGGAGTGAGCAGGAAGCTGCTGGAAGCCATAAATCTCAAACCCCACACTACAGCTCCTTCACTTTTGTGACACATTTATTGTCCTCTTTTCATTTCCTCTTTTCCTTATACTGTCCTCAGCTCACAACCATTTTTGAAACTGCGCAATCGTGACCTTTAACCTGAATTCCTCAAAGCCCTGCAGTGCCCCATCAGCGTGCAGTCTACGCTTGACTGTGTTGGGGAGGAATCAGGCCATTTTCTCGCGTTCTTTAAAAGTTTTCTCATACTACAGAGGATGCTTTGGGTCACAAATGGAGTATGAAGCCAGCAGCAGATACTGCCTTTGACACAGCTCAGGTGTTTTTTTTTTTTTAAATAGGCAATAGACAGTGGAGCAGCATGTGTACAGATGAGCTCCCAAAGAAACTGACTTTGCCAGGCTGTGGCAGAGATATAAAGGATAAATAACCAGTGAACAAGATGCCCTGCACACATTACCGGAGTGGAGGCGTGAGTAATAATTGTATTGGACAGGAAAGATCAGTGAGTGACAAAATGAACTCAACTGTTACCTAAATGGTGCAAGATATGATTAATGTTGCGTCCTTAGGCAATGTTTGGCAATCCTGTGAATTGACCATAATCTGCAGTCATAAGGTGTGAACTTTACTTGTCAGCTCAGTATAAACAGGAGCGTGTTTGAGGAAACTGTGGGAAAAGCAAGCTCATGTTCAGATGCAGGAGGTGCCGAGGAAGAGGCCAAATAATGAAACACATTTCAAAGAGAAAACAGACGATCAAAAAGATCAAAATGTGGCAAGAGTGCGTGCATGCATATTCATCACTTCTACTGAACGTGTTGTCTTTGGGCCCTGAGCAGAAGTTATGCGTTTCAGTCTCAGTTATTGTCAATCATCATCTAGCGCCATTAAGAATATGATGCTGTTAATGCTGTATGAGGTAAACTGTTGAGTGCTGATGCCCTTCAGTTAAAATCCCATTTTACATGCAACCATTGTTGTCAAAATACATAGCAGGCCGAGTGTGATGGCCACGGCCACACATGGTCACAACTAACATTGGTGGGAGTCTCCTTCCTGATGGGCAAAAGGCATGGCCAAAGGGTGGAGGCCTCTTAAATCCTGAAGCTTGGCAATCAGGCCATACCATGTGCTGCTAGTCTGCGGAGGGAGGGGGGGGGGTAACGTTTAGTTCATTTTCATTGCATTAGTTATAGTTATAGTGTGCATCCATCTTGTTTTCCACTCGTGTGTTATTTGGTTTGGATAAGCAAGTATATATGTTCCCCCATGTCTCATTGTGGGAGGTCTATTTATTCAGTTAACACCTTCTTTTGTTGCCGTTATTTTGAGTACAGTTCTATTTTGTTGACCTGTTTTATAGGCCTAGATATTCAGTTCTTGGTTTGTTTTGTTTTTGCATTTTTTGTGGGTAAATAAAAAGCCTCTTTTCTAAACCAAACTCCTGTTCTCCTCATTGCCTCACTGCTTGGTCCCTGACACCGAGAAACAGGCGTAGAAAAAGCAAGGCATTGTGGGTAGGCTCTGGCAGCACACCAAGGTGTAGCTCTGTTCTGCTGTTGTTATTAAACAGTTGGTTTCACTGGAATTAAGATTTTTTTTTTTGTTTTTACGCTATATAAACAATATTCAATCACTCTACATGTACAAATCAGTAGTTAGGATATTGTTTAACTGTTAAGTTGTTAGACCTGCCTGTATTTTTGGATTTTTCTGTACCAACTGAAAGCCTCACACCTGACTGGCTTATTATTCTCACAACAAATCCATATTTTACAAAAAAAAAAAAAAAAGCAAAATAATTTGACCCTAATACATGAATCTTAACTGGCGACCTGTGCATGTTGGCTGGGATTGGCTCCAGCAGTCCCCGCGACTTGGAAATGGAAAAGCAGTAGCAGACAGATGGATGGACATGAATTACACATGCATTACTGGACATTTGTTTCAGTAAGCTCGCAGTGAAACGAAAAAGATTCCTGTTGTCTCACAGCTATCATTTAGTTGTTATTAGCTAGATGTTATTTACTGCCAAATATCTGCTTCAAACTCTCAACAAATTTCACAGCCGACTCCCATTAAGAGCAAGTTTTGTTGGGATGTGCTAATGTAAAGGCCGCGGTGCAGTGGCTCCAGCAGACAGGGTCCAGTGTGGCAGCTGGTTTGGTCCATGCAGATTGCTTCTGACACTGATGGAGTGGAGATGTTTTTACTGTACTGGCTCCAGAACCACATTAACTGCACTCCTGTGCACAGCGCCTTTTGCTCAGCACGAATTAGGGCCTCGTCCACACAAGTGAGCACGAATGCCGGTACGTAAACACACCGCGTACTCAGACACATTTACATATATCCGCTGCACGACTTGCGATGTTGGAACAGTAGTCCATCTAGTTTTTCTTTTTTTTTTTTTTTTCACACACTACAGCACTTCATATATTGTGTAACCAAATGTGACACTTCTGACTCAGACAGGAAGGATACAGTTGGGGAAGTGGAGATGGAAGAAAAGAGTCCCCTCTGATCCTGAAACCCAAAACCTTATTGTAATTTAGACATTGGTAGAAGGCAATTAGTGAGGGGAGGATTGGTCTCTGCCAGAGTAAGCAAAGGCTGACACACACTTATGTTTAACTCTGCATTTTGCAATGAAAGCACAATTTTGCCGCAATAATAGCCTGACAAGAGGAGCTGGTTGTTATTCTTCTGATAATAGCAAGTGCAGATTGAAACTGAGAGTGAAAGAACAAAGAAAGTCTTATCTTTGTCAAAAGGAAAGTTTACGCCATTGTCTGAATTAAAAGACAATGCCGCTTGTATGTCAGGGAGGGAATGAGAAGACAGTCGTAAATCGTAAATGATTGACTCTCACATATAAGATTAAACCAAGGAACCTTTCCTTGTTCGCTTCATGTCTTATTTCAAATGAGGATTTATTTAGATGAGGCTCATCCAGACTTGGTTTAAAGAGTTACAACACACTCCTGTGGATAAAATAGGAGGCATGGCACCTTAAGGTGCAGCTGTTTATACGGATAACAGAAAATGTCTGGTAGAGTCATTACCAAGTATTTCATAGACAGATCAGAAACTTTTTAACATTTCATTGTCACTTTCAACAATACACATATATAAAAGAATCAACGTTGTGTATTTAACAAAATATACTGCCATACAAGTTCATTCACTTTCTACCAGGGTACAAATGTGGCATAATATAGTCTGGATGTAGCATGTAACCTTTTTTTTTTTTTTTGAGGTGCAGAATCATCAGAGAAAGCTCTGGGCTAGAGGAAGATGAGAATTTAAAAATGCAGAATGATCAGAGTAACAGTAAGGCTCAGGACTTACCGATTTCTGTCCAAATACAAGGACTATTGTAAACTCGTTGGCAGTTCAACGCTGCTTTCCAGTGAGGTGTAAGTGGTTGTAATTTATGTCAAGAATAGTATCACCTCCATTGTGTTATTGATTCTGGAGATATTTCTTATATTATATTTGCTCTGGCAGGAGACTAGTGCTCTACTCTACAGGATGATTGTGCTGCTCAGTGGGCCTGAAAAATTGACCATAATTATCAAATAGGCCACTTAAACTTAATCTAATGAAAATGACTTCAGAAAAAAATTTGGCCACTTGCTGCAGTTTTTTGCTTCAACACCTTGAAGCTGATTTATGAAGCGGTGAAACCTCGGCAAAGGATTGTTCCCTAAGATTAGATATGGATCGAATTGATGGTGGTGTCAGGATTTATCACATATTTTGTGGTTGCATAGTTCCCCCCTCTTATTTCAGCGTGCATACCCTCCTGTCAACATGCTCACAACTCGTCCATTGTACTGTACACTGTTGTGTCTAAAATACAAAATCCTCTCTGTTGGCAAGAGAGGTGTCATATCCGATGAGGTCACAGGCTGAAGCTGCAACTCAAAAACCAGCGGCTGTTATTCTTTTCCTTAAATCCCTCTCTTCTGTTTCTTTTTGCTCTCTATCTTTGTTTGTGATCGTCTCACTCTTTATTTTTTCACTGACCTTGTTTGTTATTGGGACTCTGAGTTAATTTCATTTCCCGCCCACTGCTATGGAAACCCCTCAAAGAAACCTAATACTGGCGTTTCTTTCTAAAATGGGAGGCTGTGCTGCTCCGTGTTCCTGGATAATGAAACAGTGGCTGTCACAGGAGCCAGGACAAAGGCCACAGGCTTTAAAAAAGATCTGCTGAGGTGAGCTTCACTTTCTCTTAAGAGTTTGTCGGACAAAGCATTGACCAACCTTTCTGACAAGAACCAGCTCTCACTGGTCAACATTTCTATTCTGGGATTTTCAGTCATATCACAGGCCATCAGGAGATGGATGTACTTTTACGACTCTTCCAGTCATTGGTTGAAGCTCCAAGCAAGTGACTTTGGCCATTTTAATTGGATATGATTGAGTCAGTAATCATGTTAAATGTGACGTTCATACATATAAGCAACCACCTATTCTCACAAACATACAGTAAAAAATATTAGGAATAATTATAAATATATCAAATATATGATAGGTCTCATGTCACTGGCAAGTTTAAAGGTTGCTGTCATCTAATCTGTTGCAAATGCCATAGGCCTGCAAAAAGATTTTAGACATTTCTTCAGTCAGAAGCTCCTTTGCCTCCTGCTTTGACCTGGAATATTCACCTTGATTCAACGTAATTATGTTGATAGTAAGAGTGACGCTTCATTAGAAACAAATGCACAGCAACAGTGAAGGAGAGCTCCCTCTGACTGATCTAAATCCATTTTCCATCTACCTTTTCCTTCACCCCAAAATCTTTGTCCTCCCTAGAGACACAACAAATATTTCCCATCAGTTATCCCTCATGCTTCATCTCAACTTTCATCTCCAGCCAAAGACCTGTCCTGGTTGCACGGGGGAGAAAATAGAAGCAGCAAATATAACTTAAAGAAGGCAGGGTGAAATGAATTCTCCAGTTTTGGGGTTTTTTTCAACATCAGATGGACATCTGGATATCTACAGAGACCTGGGACATAATCATTTCAATATCTGCAGGAGTCTCTTGAGGTTAGAGAGCACGATAGACAGTGAGAGAGGATGGTGCCAATAAAACACACAGGGGCCTTCTTTTGGAAATGAATTTTCATCACAAACTATCATCTCATAACACAAATATTAACATTAATGACTCCATTTCCTTATAATTTCCTTATCGACCCCCCTAATTAGGCCCATTTGTTTGCTTTGTCATCCTGTGGTGATAGGGGCTTTCTGTTATTAGAAGCAGAGAGGGGAGTCAATGAGAGAACCTGATGGTGTCCCCACAGCTGCTGAGGAGCCCCTGCAACACACACACACACAGACGCACACACAGACACACATCCTCGGCTGCCAAAATTGGCGACCCTCATCCTGCGACCCCAAGCAGCAGCAGTGGAAGCTGTTTAAACAGCTTTTACTGGTAGCTCACTGAGCCTCAAGCCTCCCTGTTTTTAGCACTCCCTCTCTGTAGATTTTGGGCCAGGCACATGATCAAGAATGTTTCTGACAGAGTGAATGATCGCACGTCTACTACTGGCCATGCCGAATACCACGCGGCCGAGTGGAAGTTTTCCCATTAGCCATAGCTCATTCAAAAGGAATTGGTGCAAAGTTTCAGTGACAATAATATAAATGAGACAAATGAACGTGTGAACAGTGTAAAACAGATGTGCTTGCTCATGGGGGGATCTGTTGGGTCTCTTTAAATCATTTTATAAAGAGTTTGGTCTAGACCAGCTCTATATGTAAAGTGCCTACATGTAACTTTGTTATGATTTGGCGCTATATAAATAAATCTGATTTGATTTAGAGATATTGAAAATTAATTAAAATATTGTATCGTTGAACACAGTATAGGAGAAAAAGGGGCTGAATGGGCCAACATTTGGTAGAGCGTAAATAGTGCTCTTAACTAGTCACACCAATTATTCTTTTTTTTTTTTCATAGACTTGTTTTCTTTATTTCACCTTCTTTCAATCTTTCACTCAGCGTTTCGCTATCCTCAGGTCGCTGCAGTGGTCACTCTCTGTAATGGGCCCTCTATAGAGGAGCTAAATCAGCTGAGTCCGGTGCTTTCTCAACACCTCTCTCCGCTCTCAGCTGGAAATGGAGCCTAATTAATTGCCTGTATTGTCCCAGAAGGGGCAGCGGCGGTATGGGAAGGGGTTAATAAAAGAAGTGTTGAGCATAGCTTTATTAATCATGGTCTCTATTTCTCTGGAGAGCATTTTTTATTCCTGAGTGACAAGAAAGAGATACAGAGAGAGAGAGAGAGAGAGAGAGAGAGAGAGAGAGAGCAAGCAGGGAACGTGTTTCACAGCCCCTCACCCCGCTAATGCATCTTATCTGTGAGGGCTAATGAGTGATGGATTAACCTGGGATCACCCCTGGCAGATTGAGATGACCCTACAAACTTTCCCCTAAGTACCCTCCCAGAAGTCTGCATTCCACTTCACACAACAAAATAAACTACTTTGATGTTACTTTCTCTGAGGAAAAACCTCGACATGACAAATGCAGCAGAGTTGCAAAGAGGGCAGACCTGACGCCGTGCTTCATAAACTGATGTCCAGCGACAAGCTGGCTGTGACCGAGTCAACTTTTAATTAGAAATCATTCACATCAACCCAATACAGTGCTGCTTGCAGAGTGTCCTGTCCTCCAGATATTTTTAAATCCGTCTACTTTGTGCTGACCTCTGCTGACTGAGATCTCTTTGTGCAACTGTGTCGACCTGCTGCCTGTTAATGCAGCTTTATTTAGCCGAATTGGTCCAACAGGAGAACAAAGATGAACTGATGTACGGCTCTTGGCTGCCTGTATTACTGTTGGTTATATAGACAATCTCAGGCCCACACACACTCAAACACACCCACAGAGACACAAACACACACTAACTGCCTTTGCCATGACTTATATGGGAAACACAAAGACAATGGTGATAAATCAATGTCAGCTATTCAACACACACACACACAGACAGGCAGAGGAATGCCAGTGAAGTTTTTTTTTTTTTTTTTTTCTGGGAGCATGTGATTATGTTTGGTTCAAAATGAAATTGTTTGACTCAGCTTGATCTGTCGCAGGTGCCTTCTTGGACTTTTGTGTGTGTGAATGTACATTAGAGGGAGGTAAAGACAGGGCACAGAAGAGGTACAGAATTAAAGACCTGTAGTTCAATTCTATTTAGGGATAAAGTACCTTTTGGTCTGGATCTTTATCTGTATCCAAATGTTTTCTTCTTAATCATGCACCACACACACATTTATGTAAAGATGCACAAATGATTTTGAAACAGTGTTTCTATAGAGACAGCGGGGGGCGCTCTGATCTGCTCAACAGGCTTCTGCTTAGAGGTGTAACTTCATCCTGCCATTAATCGTCTGTGGTTGCGAGTGTTAAGGACCCCTGCTTTGGATCCGATGTGCTCATGCTTGTGCTTGGTGGTCCTGTCGGCGAGTGGTGTGACTGTTAGCAGAGAGATTGTTGCCAGGATTTTTCCCTTGAATCAAACACTTCACAACAACAAATGCTGAAGCTTCTTTCTTTCGCTCTCCATCTCAAAAACACGCCTGAGTAAGTTTCTATTTCTGTTTTTATTGATGCAGCCCGATCAGCTACATGGAGATTCCACAAGCATTGTATCTAAATATGCAGGAGGATAATTTGAAGGATAAACAGACTCAACTCAGAAACATGCAAAAACGTTCCTGTTAACCTCATTAATACTTTGTGAACTATACCAGGGCACAGTGCGGCTCAATGACATACTTTTCCCTCCACATCGTATATTTGCTTTGGCTGCAGACACTTGGCCTTCTCTTGGTAACCGTGCAGTAACCTGCTGCCACACAGAGATGCTGAGGTCATCAGGTCGGGATCAGGTGTCACACACACGCACACACGCACACACACACCACTAGTTGAATCCACAAAGCTGCCAATTCCCTGAGTACACATCATCATCTCTCTCGCCTTCTCTCAGTCTCTCTCTCACACACGCAGACACAGTCATGCCCTCTCTCACTCTCATTGTTTTCCTACCCTGTTTACTGGTCCCTTTATGACCCCCTGTTAACAAGAGAGACCACCGTCTGTTTATGATAGCAATGACTCAGTGGTTGTGTTAAGAGTGTGTTTCAGTCCTGACGTCTGCATGAATGAGTGACGCAAGCTTGTATATAAAACGGCAGGCATAAAGGAGAAGCCCAGTAATTTTACATATCAAAGTCTCTTTCTGGTAGGACCAATGCACATGCGAGGATAAAGCCTTCTGTTACTTGAGCTAGCCTCTCCTTGGTCTCCATATTTAAGGTTTAAATCGGGCAGTGTGGAGCTGGAAAGTAGTGGTCTTACAGGGGAAGCTCTGTCTTCCCTGCAGTGTGGAAAAAGAGCAAACCAAAGCAAAATCTTTTTTTTTTTTTTTTTCAGATGGCTGATTTCAAAATCAGCGTTTGAATTACCCAAACTATTTTTAGGCTAAATGAAATTCTCCAGCACTGTCACATTTCTAGCAAACTCGAGTAATTCTCAGTGTGAGCAGCGTTTAACCACACGGTCACAACATTTTGGCCTGTTCATTTCCAGGAAATTGGGGCAGACTACGTCCTGGTTGATTAGGTTCTCTCATCTCCTGTGTGACTCTGCAGTGCCTGATACATTCAGACACTGGCTGACTGTGATTCATAGAGTTGGTGACTGAGGCATTGAGGTGTCTTGTGTTGAATGTGTGAACATACCCTGATGCTGTCTGGCATGGGTTTTAATTACCCCTAATCATCTGGTACCCCCTCGAACCAGACCTTTCCGTGACACAAACAAGCCTCTCTCTCTCTCTCTCGCACACACGCATTCTGCTGTTCACGCCAAACCCACAACACAGAGATCCTTCCTCGAGCTTTCACTGCAGCATCAAGTCACCAATTAATTCATTAACAGATGTCCCCCGGGGACTGAATGGTTGCTCACATCTTGGACAGAATTACTGTTTGTGTAAACACCCACTGGTGGGCAACGCAGATGAAGACACACACACTTACGCAATCTATCTCTCCTTCCCTCTCTCTCTCTCTCTCTCTCACACACACACACACACACACACTACAATAAGAAAAATGCATTCTACTGGAAAAAAAAGGTTGTTGTGCAGAGGAAAGACACAAATACAAGCAGGTGAAGGAGGAACTTTTTTCTCTGTTTGTCGCTTTGGTAATGAAAGATGAGGAGCAACATGTTGAGTTGTGTGTTTGCATATGTATGAGTGTGTGCGAGCGTGCATGTGAGCCCTAGACACACTTTTGCAGATGGTTGGGAGGCATCTGAGTCATGTTTGAACACTGTTTTGGTAGATTTGTAATGCATTAAACATTTTGCGCCTAAGGTGATGGAGCTCTCTGCAGCGTCTTCCAATGAAAATAATGAAACAGCTGTCATCGCTGTAAAGAATGCTTATTACATGTCTGTGGTTTAAAAATGATTAATCAGATTGCTCAAAAAATCTTTAGTGGACATGTACAGTGCAGCCAGATTTTTCCCATGACAATTTCCCTGACAGAATCAAAATGCAGTGTTTATGCATGAGCTCCTCCTGTGTTAAATAGGAGGTGTGCTGTGCTCGAAGGAAAAGATCCCTTTGGATCTCATCAGTCCGTCCAATTATCACCAGCTGCCAAAAGAGTACCTCCGATTGGATGGAAACACTTTAAATGTGAGACACTCACACACAAACACACACACACACACACCCAAAGAGCCCACAGGTATGCAACCGCAATCATTGTGATTACAAGAAACAGGAGGATGGTGGTAATGACGACAATGACAATCTGAGTTTCTGAGGCTCTGGCTGGACATAAAGTAACAAAGCAGCCTCAGTCCACGGTGAGTTCAGGCACTAGAGAGGGTGACAAGAGGAAGTGAGCGCTGGCCAGAAGCCACAGAGTAACACAATATGGCCTCCTACCAAACCGTTTCTCAAAAAACAAGGTCGAGGTTCCATTTCTGCTGCAAGTGCGTGCACAGAGGCCTGCGTGCAGGCACTCACACATGCACTGAGCCACTGGCTAAAAACACAAACTCACAGTGTGTGCTGGATCTGTGTTGCAATATAGGTTGTAGCCAAAGCAATGAAACAAAACCATGGCTGCATAAATGCTCACTCTGCCCAAAGGACCTTGACTCCACCAACAGACACACAGGCTGTGAAATTTCAAAACAGATTTTTCTTATGTCTTTTCTGACAGCTGAGCACTGAGACCTGAGCTTTGTCAAAGGCTGTAAAAGGGATTGAAAAAAAATGACCTGCTTCCACTTGAGACAAATACAACACGCTGATATGGCAATTAAACCACACTAACAGATGTAGTGTGTGTGGCTTTATGAATGATAGCAGCATTGCTTGTATTTCGCTCAGTACAAACAGAGACATGGAGATTACAACTGCTTATCTGCATCTTATTCACACATACTTTTATATATATATATATATATATATATATATATATATATATATACACTCATTTCTACTCTTTGAAATCCTTGTCAAATCCTATTAATTGTGCAAATCTAGAATTCTGTGAAAATTTAATTGCTTCTTGAACAGGCTTCACGACAAGCAACAACTAGCTCCAAAATTCCAGCTCCAAAAGTGGTTGCTGCCAAACGCTGACATTAATAGCTTCAAGATCTCCCAAGCTTCAACATACCCCACAGTATCTTCATCATTCGCTGCACAGATTACTTCCATTTAACACTCCGCATTGTGAGTGTGAATGATCTCACTCATGCGACTTGAATTGTGTCTAACAGCAGAAGTGCTCTAAAAGCATTTTTATCAAACTCCTTCGATTGCAGTGGTATTATTAAATTATGACTGATCACAAATAGTTTAGTTAAATCCAAAACAGATGTACTTGTTTGTCCTATAACCCAAGTCTACAAATAATATTTGTCCAAAAGGACAGAGTCAAGGACAGTTATCTAGACTGCCACCGTTGTGCAGGTTTTTAATGACCCATCTCAAGAAGACAGTCAGACAGAACTGAGGCTTTCCCTCACATTGAAGGTTTATCAGTAGATTGAACAAACTGTGCCACATAGCATTCACAATATTCATACTCTCCAATTCCTTAAATTTGACAAGGCAACCGCATTCGAAATACCTAACAAATCGTCTCTGCAGCGCACAGAATTCATGATACAGCAGGACAATTGGTTACATGTGGCCATTTATAGGACAAATACAGATATAAACACAACATTCTGCTCAAAATGAGTCATTGTAACTGCTTTCTTATGAGTAAGTTTATGCGTGGCATTTTTTTTTTTTTTTAATTATTATTATTATTGGTTGTTCATAGCAGCCATGCAACTGGTAAGTTGTCTGCAACTGCTATCAGAATCTAAAACACGGGTGAGCCGCTCGTCTGGACTGCGGACAATCTATTTTTGCAGCAGTTTACAAAGTGAGTCATAAACACTGATAAGCGCTCAAGAATAGAGTTTTGTGAAGCAAATGAGAGGCCATTCCCCCCTGCTTGAACTCGCGGCTAAAGACCCGAAGAAAATGTGTGTGTGTGTATGCAGGTGTGTACATGTCAGTAGACAGAGGTAATTGCTGACTGAAGAAGTGAAGGTGAGGACTAGAGAGAAAGTGCAAAGTGCAAAGATATTCAGTCAGTTTATTCCCAGTATAGTGTGCTGTGACCGGGACAAACAACGCATCCTGCCGGTCTATTTGAAGATGAAGGATGCCAGTTTATTATAGAGGTGCCCAGTGAGCTGCTCAAACATTAACCAGACCTTCAGTCATGTCTGAAAGGTACCAGACAAACATCCGTTGAAAGGCCAGCGGAACATCTCTGCTTTTCAACTAACCGCAATGAATTTTAGGACAAAAGCATCCCCCATTATGTGCAAACTGCAGCGCAATATGTGCAGCATGATTGTCGACCCTTCAAAACACAGAAACCAAGATCGCAGCTGGTATTATCTGAAACTTCATTAAGGGTTGGGAGGTAATCTGTGATAAGAAGACAAACACGCCACCAAACCTCAGTATGAGCACAGCTGCTGTTGAGTGTTTACATGTGTTTCTTGAACATTTTGTTTGACATATTATTCACATCTTCTCAGGGCATCTATAAACAATGTTTTGTTTTTTTTATGACAGTTTTAAGTTGGAAACACGCCCACATGACCCTGGGTATGCAGAGTCTGTACATTTTTTTTTTTTTTTTTTTGGTTTTGTTTTTTCACAGTACAAGTGGTTGTAGGTTTAAAACTCAATTATTTTAATGGGTATCAAATCAACCATGTCAACTTTTCTGCTCTGCATGTTTGCTCCTGTCAGTCACATGCCTGTGAGCAGCACCTGGGAGCGTTTCAGTGTACTCTGTGCTTTCTGCCTGTGATATAATGAGATGAAACAAGCTGCAGATTTCATCAAATTAACCAGCCAACACTGGACTCCTCATGTAAAAACAAGCAGGGAGGAGGAACAGCAGCGAAGTTAGGAAGAATTTTAATGTCTTCCAAGTGACATGTTGCAGCATCAATGAACTGCGAATAGAAGAAAAAGTTTCTTCCTTTCCCAACAGCTTTTTTCATTCACATTGGCACCTGGAAAAAAAGGCGATTGTCAAAATGCTCTGCTGGCCCACAGGCCATGGAAATGTCACTCTACTGCCCCTTTATTTGCTCTTTATTTGCTCCCCCCTCTCTCGCTTATGTCTGTCTCTTTCATTTCCACTATTGTTGTTCTGCTCCATCTCCAGCCCCTCCCTCCTGTCCCGGCTTCTCTCTGTGGCGCAGTGCCGGTCCGCTCATTCTGCATGCCTTCAAGCTGTCTTTCTAATCTTCCTGAATTATTCAGGACACTTTCACCTCTTTTGCTTTCACCCAACACGTCCAGGGAACCACACAAACCTGAAAACTGGGTGACTGGAAGGATAAAAATTACATTTATGGTTCATTTGTATGGAAAGAAACCTCTGACTGCAGCCTTTGCTCATCATACGGCAATTAGGCAAAACAGTGTCACCTTCCATATTTTTCAGTCCTTTGGGGATTTCTCACAAGGGGCTCACCATTAAGACTGTGAAAATTTGCAGGAATATTCATATTGAGACAGACCAGCATGGATTTTTTTACATTTTCTCTGAGTTAAAACTACAACAGCCTCTCCTTTCCTTGATGCAAACTCACATTAACACCCCTAGACTAAATGTGGAGAAGGTCAACGTCGTGTCTGTGGTGCTGTCTATTGAACTCATTGCATTAGATGCTTTTCCTTTGTGGTAGAAAGTCAATAACCCAAATGGATTGAGGCGCACCCTCAGGAGTACAAGTGTCCTTTAAGGTCCAGATGGAAGTAATCAGCAGAGTGCAGAGACAGATCTGAATGTTCAAGTTTTGCTCTTTGCTATTTTTTTTTCTCTAGAGCAGTAAGTCGCTCAGACAGAGCCAGAGATTTTACTGCACACTGAAACACTGCCATTAGGGTGGACTGCAACAACACGCTCTCCGGTGGCTCTGTGATCACACGTGTCTCGCTGTATGCACATTCCCCTCCACTACTCAGTGATGTCTCCCTATCTTTGAAATTTCATGTTTCCTTTAGATTTTACTGAGTATCAGCCTCTATCTATCACTGGTGGGCCTAAAAAAAAAAAAGCAAAACAGGTCTATATAATGCACACACACACACACACACACAAACACACTTCCATAACCTATATGATGATGCCTTGAAAGATGAATACCTTTCTGACAACATGATGGATGCAGTTAGTGACACGCTTTTGTGGCCCTTGTGTGAGCTGTGTTATATATGTGCAAATGTGTAAATAAATGTGCAACATGTGTAAAAACTTAAGTGTCAAAGACAGCAGTTCAAGGAAACAATTCATTAAGAAGAGATCCGGAGCTGAAACCAAACACTTTCAGTACTTTCCTCACCAGTACACTTATATATCAGTGCCTCTGACATTAGCTAATTCATCTGTTGTTGGATATAATAAAATATTATGAAGATGAATTGAATGTGGTATCACAGCTTATGAATACAGAAATTACTCCATCTGTGTTTCCTCTAAAGGGGTTTCAAGATGTCTTAAATTTCAAAAGCATTTCTAATTTAATTTCTATAATCAACATGGAGAGGGAGCCAGTGGTTTGAAAGGCAGCCCGAGGATTAAAATTTTGAGAATAAAGAGATAGAAACACCTTATGCCCTGGTTTCACCATATACACCTCTCCAAAAAAAAAAACAAAAAAAAAAAAAACAGAAGAGCATGTATATGTTTCCATGAAACTGCTTCTGTTGAATTAGCAACACACTCACATCTGTCAGTCAGCCTGTCTCCGAGCTTTAGGATCAGGCAACACCAGCAACACCAGCAAACAAAAACCTTTTAAACAGCTGCTATGTGTCAAAGTGGCTGGCGTGTGTCCTGAATGTAAAACAATATAGAGCCTCTTTCCCCGCAAAGACTGCAGGAAAAACATAGCAATCTAAGGTGACAGATGTGATCAGAGATTTGCCGTTTTATTCTGTAAAACAGTTTTCTTTTTATCACTCAAAATATTGCAGTTGTCTTATATCCAGAAGGTTTATAGTCCAAATTTTCTGTGTTTTGGTTTGGGTTTTTTTTTTTTTTTTTCATTCATGTCATTCTTGTCTCTGCTTTATTATTGAATAAAGGTGAATAATCCTATAAAGAGTGAGAATTTGAAAAGCGCCCTGACATAACTTGTGTTATGATTTGGGAATGTAACAACAATAATAATAAAAACGCTTTGGCAGAGTGAGTAAATAGCAGCAATAATTACTACATGATCCAAATTAAAGAAATTGGGCACTAGTTTTCCTTTTAAAAAATATATAGCCTGGTTAATGCAAAACAATTTATATTATTATAATTTGCAACCATTAAAACACTTAAATTTCAATGTTGGAATATAATAATAAATTGCAACAATTTCTACATTATAGCTATGTAAATATGACAAATGTACATGTTTATACTTAACCATAACAACTGGAGTCTCTTTATGTAGTTTCATGTATGATTTTGATCTGGAGTATAACAATGATGTGAAATAAATATTAAATAAAATGTGTAATCAGTTACTGCTGCGGTGGGCTTGTTGCAGGAGTCTCCAAACAAATGAAAAGCGGCGGTTAGACGGAGTTCTGAGAAATGTTCCTTGGGGAGATCAGGCTCAATGGTCCCGTTTGAGGTGGTTTTAAAACCTCCATTATGGACCAAAACGAGCTAAGTGGACTTTCAAATTCCATTTACACGTTTCAAGTGTGACTTACACGCGATTTATGCGCAACATCAGGAAAAAATTAGGCTTGGCTGTGGTTTCAATTTTCAAGTTTAGATTAAATGATCTGAATCTGTTAAATTAGTCCCTAGCTATAACTTATTATTATTATTATTATTATTATCATTATTACTAATAATATTATTATTAGTTTGTGTCTTTTACGCTCTCGGTAAACGTATATATTTGTTTGATAGATTTTTACATCTACTTATCCAAAAAAGCCTCCTCTCGCCTTTTCTTTAACTCTGATGTATTTCTAGTTTACCCTAAAATCCTTCCAGTCAGGACGGACTGACGGGCAGGCCTATCTCCTGAGGATCTCAGGTGGGATCGGGAGTGGGGAACAGTGGATGGACTCACCGACACACTCGTTGGCCTCCCTGGCTGTGGCTCTCTGCCACGGCCTGTCGTAGTGGAAAGGTTTGCACCTGTCGCACTCCGGCCCGGCGGTGTTGTGCTTGCACTCGCAGACCAGGCTGCCGTCCCGGTCCTTTACGCACCGGGACGCGTGCCCGTTGCACTTGCACCTCCCTCCGACCTGCAGGTCCGACACGGCATAGAAGTACGAGTCCCGGGCCAGCTCCGAGTCGTCCTCGTTCTCGTCCCCGAAGGTGTGCAGCCTGCTGAAGATCACCTTGATGTCGGTGGCCGTCACCCAGTCCTGCAGCACCGGGGAGTTGTCGAAGTCGTGCGCGGACGGCCGCCCGTCCAGCGTGCTGAAGGCGATCAGGCCGCCGGTCAGCGGGTACATGTCGGTGTGGGAGTCCGTGCACACCGCCTCCTGCTCGTTCTGCTTGGTGATCACGGCTCTGTTGGGCTTGTTGTACATCTTCCTGCACTGGGCCGAGTAGAACTGAAAGGGGACCCAAGTCTTGCCGTAATCCATGGACTTGTAGATCGCCATGGACTCCGGTCGGGGCGAACAGAACTGCAGGCTCACGTAGGTCACCTCGAACTTCTTGCCCAGGGACAAAGTCAGGGTGACGTTTTGCGGGAACTGGATGAAGTTGTCGGACTGCCAGCAGGTGAGGTTGTGCGGGTTGTTGAGGTCGGTCAGGTAGGCCGGAGGGTGGTACTTCTTGGGGTCCGACGCGTCGCAGGTGTGACAGTTCCTGGTCCGCTCGTCCCCCTTCTCCGCCGGGGTCACCACGCAGTAGCGGCCGGGCGTCCTGCCGCAGGTGCTGGACACCTTCACCTCCTTCCCGAAGGCGGAGTTGACGAAGTCCGGGATGCAGCGGCGCGGGTTGCCGTGCTCGTCGTAGCAGGGGTCCGGCGGAGAAGTCTGCGCAGCGAACAGGCTCATCCCGTAACCTCCGAGGACGCTCCTGCACGGCAGGGACACGGCCAGCAGCACGGCGAGCGCAACATCCACAGCCCGGATCATGGCAGCTCACCCCCGGGTCGCCAAAGTGTCTGCAGGACGGGCACAAAGCAGAAAGTTTGGTGACACAAGAAGAGAGAACATTTTCACAAACATATTCTAAGACGCATTTGCGACTGATGGAGTCTAACATCAACCAATCACCAAACTGCACACAAGCCAGGTTTTTGTAAGAAAAAAAAAAAAAAACAACTCTAAGATGTGACATCCACTTTACCTGAGAAGATTTGTAAAAGATGTCAAAGAACCGGCGCTGGGATGAGTCTACTTCTACTGTATGAGGCGCAAATCGCAGCTCGTCCTGTGTTGTTGTTTGTAAAAATCGGAGGAGCGGCTGGATTTAAGAGTCGCTGGTGCCCTAATAGCAGATCCCACTCCTCCAGTCAGTCTATACACAGTCTGCCTCTCTCTCTCTCTCTCTCTCTCTCTCTCTCCCTCCCTCTCCTGGATTGGATCCGGCCTGGCACGGCTCTCGGTCAGCTCATCCTGAGGCGGTGGGACTTGGGACTAACAACGACATCCACTAGCGGCGAATCGGTGCGAAGATTGACGATGAGGAGGAGCGCGAATTAGAGAGAGGGAGGGAGGCAAACTGCCACACCTTCATCTGAGCGACACCTGATAAGATCGCGTAGTTTACTGGCGTGAGAAGATAGGAATCATAATCAAAATCAGTCAGAGTTATTATCGCTGCTTTCATCGTCCGCCAAACAAACTGACAGCTCTGATCTGGTGGCTCTTTGGTGCATCCTGATCGTAAACGGCCAACAATGATAATACCGTATTGGGTCTTTTACCACCTAAAAGAACACAATGGAGTCGATCTTACAATATTTCCACCATATAAAACCTGTCTCACACGGCACAGCTTTCACAAAGTTGATGGGAAACTATATCACCTCTCTGATTTCTGTCCCCAGCATGATCTCACTGCATTTAATACCGCTCACTCGCTATTCATCTATCGGTTTCTGCGCTCATGCAGACGACACCAGGTCTTGAGTGTGAACGGGTTGGCAGAAACGGATCTGACGGGGCCGTTTCTGCAGGATGGATCTGTTCATCCTGGTGCTCAGAGACCTCTCTGTCCCGCTCAGGTCCATCCTGCTGCAGCTTCAGGGACCTGTTGAATGTCCGCAGCAGAAGCAGCAGCGCCATCTTGTGCCCACTGGAGGAGACGCTGTTGTTAGATTGAGGGTGTCTGCTGTTCTCCTCCCAACCGGTGGAGGTATTACTCCATTTACTGAGCATTGGGCTGAGTGGTGGCCACCAGGCTGCTGCTGGCTGAGAGAATCTCAGACTGATAATGCGAAGAGTGGAGATGTTGGAGACATTTTTTTTAAAGCTTTTTTATCACTTGAGTTCAGGAGTTTTGAATTTTTTGTTATATTGCCAATGCCGTCTTTCTTTTAGTCATCTATGAAACTGACACCAGAGAGGCGAGCGACTTTTTTTTTTTTTTTTTTGGGGGGGGGGTGGGGGGGGGGGTGATTATTTTCGAGAATCTTCTCCCCTAAAAAAAACAAAAGTCAAACAGAAAAAAGCTTTTGTCTCCTCTGCATCAGTACTTGACCGATCATGAGTGACAAAACTACCTGATTATAGCTTAAAATTTATCCTCTGTATAAACTAGTCAAGATTTTGTAATTTTTTCCTCTCCTAATTCAGTCAATCGTGAATGTCACAAATATATAAACTACTGTCATAGAAGTGCAAGGTAGATGCTACATCATGCAAAAACTAACCACAGTTGCAGGACACAATAATGTACTTTGACTCACACAGACAACATATGATCAACATGCCTGTCATCTGTTTCATACAATTCAGCTCAGTATTATTGATAACATTTCTAATTTCAGCTCTGACTTCTGCCTTTACTGAGTATCTGCTCTCATGTAGATAGAAGAATATTGTAGAAACAGTTTTATCTGATTGCTACCAGGTCAGATTGGCTGTGTGGAGATATGCTGGTCACTTTTCCAGCTAAGAGGCTTACTGTAAAAACCACAGAGTCGCTGAATTCGGACAAGACTGAATGAACAGGTTTTACACACCTACAGCAAAATTGCATGTGTGCAATTATATTCAAACTCTTGGTTTACATGACTTCCCTTATTGAGGTTAAGCTAAAGCCATTCCTGTTGAGGCTTGTGAACACCTCTATGAAGACCCCGAGTTACAGAGAAAAGAGAAATAAAAAATAAATAAATAAATAAACTGGCAGGGGAAACCACTGTTCATTGACAAATTTTTGAAGTTTTTGTAAGCGCAGATGAACTAAACAGAATAAACAAAGTTGAACAAGGAGGAAACCTGAATAAAACCTGAAATGAGCAGATTTATCCCTCTCTTTTGTCCAGTTCGGGTTCTGCCAGGTTCTTCTTCTTTCCACAAAGCTGCGAACAACTAGATGATGCCCTTTTCCTACAATCCCGCCCTTTCATTACCTTCTCTCTCAACATTTCATGTGGGCAGATGAAAGTTATTCAATTAAAAACACTTCAAAAACAAACTGGACTTTGAGTCTGTGTTGGCCGGACTTGTGATTAGAAATGAAAGGTCCAGGATGACGCATGGTGGTTTGTAAAGCACTGAGGGGTAGAGCAGCAGATGACTGAGCTTTCTGAGACAGTTTTTAGTTTGAAGTTTTTAGAATCCAGCGCTCCCTGATGTTTACTACTAAATGGGTGAGTTCATATTTCCCCTTGAAAGGAAAGATCCTTTCATCATCACACTTTGTATTTTCATGTCATTTTCACTCAAATAAGGTATAATGAACAAGAAAAGTATGTTTCTTGGATCAGCAAAATTACATGAAAAGACAAAGAAAAAAAATTATGTGGAAATTTCCAGATAGATTTGGTTATTTCAAAAGATTGTTTCTTAACATAAAAGACATATTTTCTGAGGATCACTCAGCTGTTTTGCCTCTTAATTTTGACCAAAAACCCTGTTGAAAATGTTCATTTGTTCCTATCATGGTTTATCATCAACAACACTTTTAATATATTCTCCAGTCTGATGACATGCTCTTCTGTTTAATGTCTCTTGTTTTGTTTGTCCGGCCACCACATTTCCCTCTTTCATGAGAAGGGGAATTCACATAAAATGTAAATGGTAGGCAAAGCAGGAGGAGGAAGTCAGGTCAGCATTCCCCCGACTAAGAGCAGGTGAGGAATATTGATATTCTCAACTCTTATATGCATTTAAGAACTTTCCGTAGAAATAAAATCCAGAATGCAACAGTTTGCATTCATAATAGTGTATATGTGTCATCAGCTGCAGGCCAATAGGACTTCAAGGTGGACAGAAAATATTAGAAGAGACATCTTCTTGTCCCAGTCTTTAAATGCTAATGGGCCAGAAAACAGTTTTCTCTTATTGCTGCCAATAGTTAGTGGTAGAAACGAACAAAGCCACAACATCTAAACAGAGCCACTTCACTTCTTATTGTTAAAATAGCGTGAAAGCAAACGCGTCAAACAGATGACTTCCCTTCAGAGGTCAACATCTCTTCCAAACACACATGCAGACACGCACACAATTGGCTACTCTTCCAGCCACATGATCACGCACACCCGTACACACACACACACACACACACAGCAGTGCTCTCAGTCGTGCTCACACGCAGCTCTGTCGTACACTTCCTGTTTCTAAACGCCACACAGAGAGAGAGTGTGTTTGAGCGCAGACGTCTCTGAGCGCAGCGGGGAGACACGACCGGCTCAGCCCGCAGCTGACCGCACTCCTGTCGGGCTGCAGCACCGCGCCATGCCCGGGATGGGGCTCCGGCTGTCCGCCAGCCGTGATGTGTGAATGAATGGGCACAGGGACTGAGCTGGACACCCGTCGCCTTTGGAGTCTTTGGACCGTTGAGACAAGTGCAGGAAATATGGATGCTGGACAGTAAGGTAAGACAATGAAAGCAACAGTTGGGATGTTTTAATTTGAAGGACATCTCCTCTGTGTGCTCCGTGGGACGGAGATGGGACATCAGTCTCTGTCCCTGTCCATGTCCAGGTGTTTGGCTGGGGGACAGTTTTTCTCTGGGAACCCTCTGACTTGTAGACCTGACTTGGGAGCGTTCACCATTTGCATATTTGGTAAATAGTTTGAGGAAATATGAACTTGCGACTTCATCTATCATCACGTTCATGTTGGGGGCTTTTATGTTTCATTAACTCTCCATGCCATCTTGTTTCGACTCAAGTAATATTGTGTTTTTATATGAGCCACTCGGTTATGTTAAATCAGGAGTCTTGCCTCCTGTAACTGATGGGCAGTGCTAGCTTCATGGCGATGGGAAATGCATCAGTGCATGCTAAAGTGTTTTGTGTGAACTCTTAGACACAGGTCCACCTCCCTCAAAGCCACTGGAGTCCTCACTGTGATACCGTATAGTGAACTTCTGCTTTTTCAGATGCTCTGTATGATTCATGCCTTTAATTATGATGGAGGAAGTTGAGGTAAGAAGCACGTGTTCTGTGCATGGTTGTTTTCTTTAAAATGTCTGTAAATGGGAAGAATGATTTAAGTCAGTGGGATGTGCTGACCTCAGATGTTGGTGTCAGCATATTAAGTGAAGCTTAATAAATTCATTTGGGTTCACAGTTTTGGGCTGAGTTCTGTGAACCTGTCTTGTTCTACTCAGAAGACGAGGTCCAGTTGAATCGACACTTTGACAGTGATGTGCATGTGGTTCTCACTGAATCTGCGTTTTAGGTCTGTAGTCAGTTCATCAATCATGTGGATAGGTCGAGAAACAGCATTGAAACGTGACAACCAGTGATTCAGGCAAAGACTGAACTGTGAACCATGTCCCTGAACCATGAAATCAGTCTGACATGACTGAATCTGTCTTTGGGGGCTCCTCCCCATAGAAACACTACTGAGCCATGAACATCCTTTTTAAAACTTAAACTAACCAATCATCAGCCACACATGAGCAAAAGGTGTAGCATTCATAATTCATTACTGTGTGAAATAAATTGGCACATAACTTGTATAATACCAGGAGTAATAAACAAATAATGTAAAGGGGAAAGGAGATGCTAAATAAGAAGATCCAGTGAGGCTTCACACCGTTTAAAGCGTCTACAGCCAAATTACAAATCTATTAGAGACTTTATTTTAAACCTGATTGACCTCATGTCCTTTCAATATGGCAGCCACATTTTTATATATTCAGGCTGTGAGGCTGTCACTTCTATTTTAAAATGTCCATTATTAAGTCCCAGTTTAAGTGTCAAATCAGCAGAATCTGACCCACATCCTCTTATCTGTACAGTTGTCTGCGCTTTACCAAATAATGTAATGAAATCATTATGGCCTGCACCCTGTCCCCCTGTCTGCCAGATGAAGACAGACTCTTCCAGTACAGCCACATTGTGTGGGATCATTTATTCTTCTAAGAAATCGTCCAATTACACAATCAGTTTGAGTACAATCATCTCATCCTGTTGAGAAATAAAAACTGCCGGTGTGGCGGGGGAGGTCCTGTGTCATTTTGGAAAAAGTCACAGATGAAGGACTTGATTAGACATACAACATGTATTTCATATGTAGCACAAAGACTGTCACAGTGGGTGTGCTTTTGGCAAATCACACGCACCATATTATGTTATTCACAATATTGCTTCCTGTTTGTCTCTGTATGGTTGTGGTATCAGTAAAATCTTCATTTTCACCTTTACTACACATACTTTGAGGTTTCCACCACCGTGTGTGGGTGCTTTTGCATGAGAGTAACACACACACCTGTTGATACAACAAGAGAAAAAAACAAAACAACAAAATACACTCAGCGGTGTAAATTGCAAAGCATGCAACAGTGCTTTAACAGCACCCTAATCCTATGAAGAGTTTGGCCTAGACCTGCTCTATATGTAAAAGGGCCCTGATGTGACTCTTTTGTGATTTGGTGGTGTATTAATAAATTTGAACTGATTATTATAACCAGATATGATTTATCAGCAGAGATCATGCCTATCTGCTTCCTCATCTGTTGTCGTATAATAAATATTGGTGTTATTGGGTGTGAAATTGAGCAGATAAAGACTGCACGGACATCAGCTGTTTGTTCCCTTGAGTTAAGGTCACAGCCCAATATTTGCATTCACAGCACTTTCATCCTGGTTTATTTTGTGTGTGTGTGTGTTTATTGAGGAAATTAAGACCAAAGGCCATGCTGTGGATTTCAAGTGACAAAACAACCTCTGTGTTATTGTGCTGTACTTAGATCTCGAGGAGACTGGTGTGTGTCTGTGTATTTTGAAAGCTGATACTTCCTGTTTGAGTCTCATCTATGCAATTGTATTGCTGCATTAAATGACAGATGAGATCAGAGTAAAACAAACTCAGTCTGGATCAGTTGCGAGAAGAAAACAACCTCCAAGTGCAATACAAACAATAATATAGTCCAAAAAAACCTGTCCAGAAGTCTAGTTGCTGGTTAAGGTAAGGCCATGATGACAAAAAGTGAATGGGCCTTAAGGTGATAATGTTTGGTTAATTTGCCAACTCAATATGAATTTCATTTGTGAAGTTAACTCAGTGGCTTCATGACACATACAGCTCCTCCTTTGTCGGACTGCTCAGTTCTCAGCGATGGCAGTTGTTTGAACTAAAAGGAAGCACTCACTTAGGGCAGAGCTTTGGAGTTGGACCGCTGTTGTTTCCTAAAGCCATCTAAGGCTAGTTCACATCCAGTAGGTCAGTGGAGGGAAAGATGATTGGAGGAAGGAGGCGGGGCTGCTTTGTGAGTTAACAGGGAAAAACTGGTTGGGAATATCAGACTCTATCAATCAGGAGAGGGTGGAGGATGGGGAAATTGACAGGCATGCATACTGTATATACACCCACACATACACACACACACACACAGACTCTCCTCCCTGGTCTGTGGGAGTGTATCTGAGGGTCTGATCACACCACAACAATAGGGAGGCACCTGCTTCCTCAGCTAAGCAGGGGAGCAACTTTCCTGTTAGGAAGCAGTTGGTAATGGGATCAGCGGGGGAGATGGGAAGCAGTCAGACAGACAGAGAGAAAGACACAGGTGGAGGTGCAGCGCTATGAGCTTCATGGGTTTTGTCTGGAAAGTTTTGTAACACTCGATCGGGAAGGGGCACAAGAGAGACAGAGCACGAGAGGAAGGAAAGACTGAGCTCTATCTCAATTCACAGTTCGGCGTGGATGCAAAGTGACCACAATAAACAAAAACTATTGTCAGTGACAAAATTAACAGGTTTGAAAACATCCTAGCTTTCACCTGCAGATATATTTGATGTCAGTGGCACTAAAATCCTCTTCATTAGCTGCTCCTGTCCTGTGATCAACACTGCAGCCTGAAAAACATCATCTTCTGACAACCCCTGGTCAATGTGGGCTATATGAACCATGTGTGAGTGTGATGAATGCGATTATTTAATTGTTTTCATGTTTCCCTTTTTGGGTTTCAGTGAACTGTCAAAGAGCAATGCAGCTCTTTGTAATTGAGCTTTGGCTCTTTGCTAATTGCGCCACAGCTATCAGTTTGTACCATTAATATGTTCAGCGTGTGGACACTGACATTTTCTCTTTATTATTCAACATAACCACCTCTGTTGGTTTGAGGGTTAATTCACCACACATCAAATCATTTTTGGGGACTAATTCAAGCCTTTTAGTGCCACGCAAACACTGCTTGTTATTGTCTGACTGTTGCAAGTTGCAGGTCGTGAAAAAGTGGAAGTGACCTTGTTGACTCTTCGGGATGTGCTGCATACATCCTCTTATGAAACGCCGCCACAGGCTCATACATTTGCAAAATGACGAGCAGAAACTTGAGGTAAACAACTATTATGACACTCCGGAGGGATCAAATTTTCGATCAAGCCATACTCCAAGGCTGCCTATAATTTTATTCATTACTTTGGCATTTATCAGTGTGATCTCTTTGTTACATAATGTGTTGACATTTTCTTTGAGAAGAGAGGCTTTTGAAAAGCCTGTTCCTGTTGTGAATAATAAACTTTCACTGCATCATACGACCTCATTTGAGTTCCTCAGCTCTTTTTATTACTTTTACATGTCTCCATTGAACCCCATACTGGATGTAGGAGTCATCATAGCTTTGACTTATTAGTTCCTTCCACTCTCACCGGGCTCTCATCCAAACCTGGTTCAACCTTGACAATGACCGGAGCCCCTTAGCATAAGTGTCCCACTTGCTCGCCTCCGTGCGCCTCTGTAAACCACCTCAGTGCCACTCCAGATTTCTCTTTAGACACAATACCCCTCTGGGGAAGAGGGGTCGGTGAGAAAAAAGGGCGACATGGATGTGTTGTTTATTTGTGGAGTTGGTGGTATTGTTGAAAGGTAACAGTAGGAAAAAGGGTGAAGTGCTGGAGGATCATTCGGCTTCGTTCCTCTGGCCTCCTGAACCAGGAGCTTCCTGCTCCACTTTTCCACTTGTTATGATGATGAGATGTTTGTATGCTGTACGTGTGTGTGGATACTGTGTATCTCTCCAAGCAGAGTACATGGCTGTTTATGTGTGTTCACTAGTATCAAGTCTTTAAAGGATAGTCTTGCATTTTCTGACAAGGTGAAAAGATTGATATCTTTTTGAAAGAGAAACCTGTCTTTTGACCTTCAGCACTGACATCTCTGAAGCACACATTTCACAATTTACACCTTGTTTGTGTAATCCACTTATGGACAGAGGTGAAACATCACACATTCATCCAATTTCTTATTAGCTCCGTGGGTGTGAGCAAGTGAGTCATTCGGTAACTTTATTTGTGTATATCTGGCTTTCAGATAAAGTGGGGAATTTGTCACTCACTGGGGAATTTTTTTTTGAACATCTTTTTGTGTCATTGCTCATCTCTGTCCCTGCTGAATTTACTCTTCTTGCAGATTACACTGATAAATAGTTGCATCAACACTGAACTTTAAGAAACTGTCATATTCCAATTCTGGTCCCATGGTAACGTGGACATAAGCTTTGACATACTCACCACATCACATTCTTGTTTTTCTTCTATGAAACCAGCTAAATACTGTACATCTATATTTGGATCAAATTCAAATGGTCAGAATTATTGGGGCTTGTTACTTGAATGAAAATATGGCTGATATGATTACATAGCACAAAATGTAACGTGAGTACATATCAACAAAAAAAGAAAACAGCAGCTGCTCAAGATCGGAAGCAAAAAGTCTTTAAAAAGCTTTGCCCCCTTTTCGTTTGGGAAGTTTTTGTTCTGCTTTGCAAATTCTGACATTTCCCTGAATTTGTACACATGCGCCGTATTTGCATGGAAAACTCCAATATGAGGAAAGAGAAGCTTTAAAAATATATCCAGCAGTAACACAGTCATCAGCTGCAACTTGGGTATTGCACAAAAAACAAAAATCTTCCAAATTAGTAATTAAGAACTCCACAAATAACTTTATTACATTCGCACATCTATAGATGTTGTCTTTGTTTATTATGATCTATAATACTTATAATACTTATAATACCAGTCAGTGAATCAGTGAGTCAGGTCATCAGGTTGTGAGAAAAAAATAAAATTAAAAATTGTATGTCATGTATGTAGACTTTCTTTTTTTGACTTGATATTTGTATATTCATGTTGTCTAGTCTCCTTGTGCTCTAATGTTGGTGACCGAATAAAACATTGTTTGTAAAAGATGAAGGTCTGGTAGAATTAAGGTCAAACTAAGTATGCAGTAGGATGCAGGTCAACAAAGAGCAAAACTTGTGGAGGCTGGGAGTACCTAATTAAGTCGTGATATGCTGTATTTACATATTGTGTCAGCAACAACTTCTTTCAAAATGTTTTTTGTGGCCACTCTGGTCTGTGGTATGAACAGTGCCCACCTGTGGGACCTGCATAGAAACTCATAGTTGGGTAGGTGTTTCCAGTAAAGACGTGGTCCACTGCCAAAGTGAACGGCAGCTTCTGTTTTTACTTCAACAACAATCTGGGTTTAGGGGGCAGCTTTGATCAGCTTTTCATTTTGGTTGTGTCACAGATTTCAAACTGTGTCATTTGCCACCTGTAAGATTGTTGTTTATCCTCCCTAAATACAGACAGGACTCATAAATCTGTCTAAGCTCTCCACTAAGTGAGTGATGGGATGTCCCTGGTGTCTTGTTATGCCTCTAAGGCTCTGATGAGATGTGCTCATAACAGAACTGAAACAACTAGCCACACCTGGGTTGTCCTGGCTTGCTGCATGAAAAACAGCCAATGCAATGATGTACTGAAAGTTTAAAACGTCACCTTCGCACATCCTCGTATCTTCATTGGTGAAGACCTGACGCGCCAAACAGGCTGTGGTAATACTGGAATTATGTGTACTATTTTCACAGTCTCTCCAGTCAACAATATTGTTTCTTTTTGCTGATGAATGTGACCGTGATTTTCTCCTTTTTACGTACCTTAGTCACATTGGGAAAAATAAAAAACTGTTGCTTTGTTTGAAAGTTGCTGTTGCTTGTTGGGTAATGTCAGGAATCCAACACAGTAATTACAGTAAACTTCCTCTTTGGCTGCCTGTTATGTTTATGCAAAATATTCAATGTGTTACTTGTAAGGCAGTCCACGAGTGAGTGTCATTAGCCAGTTTTTTTTATGTTATCTATCGTATTGGTAACATTCAATATGCATTTATTTTGTTTAAACTGAGCTGGAAATTGAGGGTGTTTTTTTCTGTTGGTGGATTTAATATTTGAAATAAATTACAGACCCCTCAGCATTTGATAAAACTGGCTGATCAAAGTCTCCAGCAGAGCGAAGCTGAGCAAAGAGATGGCAAAAATAAACTCCAGTGGACACACAAAAGCAATTTAGCTTGTGGCGAAAAAGAGCATTTATTATGTGTTCTACAGCATGTAATATTTTAGGAACCATGGCAACAAAACAAAAATACAAGCAACTCTGAGTTTGTTTGTTTTTTTTTTCCTTCTTCTCAGATACGTCCCTTTATGGTTTGTGTGTCTTGATGAATTTCCATACTTACCGGGTGATCTGCCTTCATGCAAAACAGATGTGATAGCGCACACTATCGGCAAAAAGAAAAGCTCGTGTGTCCATGCATGCATTGTAAACATAGAGATTATATGAGTAGGAATTAACTTGTGCATCATGTTTTGATACTTAATGTCAGGCGTATCTCTTGTCACTCCACAGAAGCTGAGTGGTGAATATGCAGCACACATCGTGTACAGAGGACAGGATTCAGCACGCTCTGGACAGGTGTCTGGACGGGCTGAGACAGAGCCCCACAGCGACACACCAGTGGAACGGTAAGATGAGGACCACAGCAGAGATCGGCTCCTGCTGAAAAGCATTTAGTTAGAGCATGTGGCAGTGACTCATGTAACAACACGTAATTAGGTTTCTTCACTTCGTCACTGCTTGAATTTCTGAATTGGAGTTGTTGTGTTATTGTGAGGTGTTTTTTCAGTGAAACACATTTTATAAATCGGGACCTCAGATGGAAAACGGCATGTATTTCAACATTTTTAACCCTGGGGTCAAAGAATGTTTTGATGTCATGAGGGAACATGTAATTGGAAATCAGAAGGTCCCACAAGGACTCTGGGATTCTCTTAAAACATGCATGGTAGACATTTAGTTGGGAAATGGCAGCATTTAAGAATGTCCATCTTCACCTTGTTCCGCGTGAAGCAATAACCTTAGTGTTCTCATCAGCGAAGCATCTAAATATACAACATTCAGAATCGCCATTGATCTGTCCTCTAACTGTGATCAAAGCACTTATCTGGTTCTTGGCCTAAACTTTTTTTTTTTTTTTTTTAATCTGTTCACATTTCTCTTGGCTCATGATCAAACAGCTACACATATAGAAGGGAAATGAAAACTGAATCCTCTTGACACAAATTGGGAAATTACTTTCATAGACTAGCTGCCAAAGAGAAAAACTCATTTGGGGATTGATTTATGGTAGTTGGCGCTCACTCTGCAGCTCAGGTGGTGGATCACGTTATTTTAATAAATTCCCAGAAATAAATTTTTCACTGCAGATATTTTGACATGCCAACGAGAGGACAGCAGATGTTAATAATATGCCATTGACCTGACTGAATATCCTCGGCTGCAGGCTTAATCTTGTTTTGTTGCTTGGTGTCAAACCTTAAATGCAGTTGTTTGTTCTCAGTTTCTCAATGCTACGACCAATATGTGACAGACGCACACACACACACACACACTCAGCACACAGTGCATATGAGTTTCTAGTAGTCAAAGCAAGTTTGTTGTTGGCGATACTGTTGCTGTCAGATGATGAGGGAAATGTGTTATTGGGTGCTGGAGGAAGTTGTGTGAATAGACAGCTGGGAGGAAGCGGTGCCACATACCGCAGTGAGGCATCTTAAGGCAGGAGTTACTGTGGTGCAGAGTGTGAAAACATATAGACGTCAGCATCCCACACATCAACCAGAGCCAGGTGAGGCGTGCTTATCCAAACGCAATCTGGGTTGTAGTCCCTGATAGTCTTGGGTGATGTGGCTTTGACTTTTACAACGCGCTAGCTGAAGCCGACATTTGTTTTTCACATTTGATGTCTCCTACATCCTCAAACATTTTACTTTAGAGATAATCAAATGTTCGTGTCGACAGGATGATTCAAAGCTTTCAGCCTTATTTCCTGTGCTTGCATCTTATCTGAGTTAACCTGTAGAGCTTCCCACTTACTGCTGATATATTCAAATGCACCTATGACCTTTGAATAGACTCAACCTTACTCTTTTTTTTTTTTTCCAGAAATTGTTAGATCGCGCTCATAGGTGTAAAGAGCCTCAGGGAAATTCAAGAAGTGATGACACATTTCTGTGGAACCTAATCAACCACTAATGTATTACTTCCTTTTGAGCTTCTTGGAGATGCACCAGGAGTTGTTGAGGCCAAGAGAATGATAGAAAATAAACTAAGTGTGAGCACCCAGCTTTACTTTCACCACTTTTTGGCAATGTGACAGATTGAGATTACTGTGGTTTTACATATTACATGTAGAGCTTTCTCCCATTATTTAATCTCCCATTTACATTTCACATTTTCAAGAAATTCAGAGCCCAACAAAACAACACATCTCCTGCCTTTAGATCCCCTCCAACAATCAGTCTTGAGTGGGCTTTTTGTCAGAAACTGAAAGAAAGAAAAACATAATTGACTTTATATAACCTGGCTGATAATGTTTTGTGAATTGACTTCTTTCGAGTATGAAACAACACCATTATTGTGCTTGAAACAGGAAATCCATCCTGCCAGTTTTGTACATGTACAAACATCCTATATGAAACACTGAACAAAAGGCGATAAAACACACCCTCAAAGCGCACAAGAACCTCTGGGTGTTATGGGCTTTAAAGCCCCTTTGTGACCTGTTGCAAACTTGTGTTTGGATCGCTGCAGCCCCCAAACCCAAGTGTGAAATTACCTGCGATGATACACCACTTATTCATCATGTGGTGTTACATTTGCTTTCACATAATTTGTTGGCTTTGAAATGAAATGCTTCAACGGAAGTTTCATGTTCAAAAAAATTATGAAGCTTATATATACACACACATCAAAATTGAAGTCCAACAGCCTGTGCTTTCAAAAAGTTTTACTGTTTTCTTCTTCCACATGGGATGATCTGCAGATTGATCTCTTTTTCAATTCAAGGCTGTTCCAAAGCAGTCGGAATAAAAGTTTGTGATTTGAGCATGAGGTCACGCAATTCTAGTAGTTCTTCTATGATGCCAGGCCTGTATTTAAAATCAGGTTTTTGTCACAATGAAGTTCACACCTGGTTAAATAAAAGGTAAATTAACCTTGCTTGTATTCAGAGCTCCATGTGTCATCAGCAAAGACCCAACTCAGATATGTTGTGCAATATAATGATGCTCCAATCTAACAGAATACAACCTATTTAACACATTTCAGGTGAACTTGATGCTAAAGAAGTTAATATACTATTTTCTGCCTTCACATATTTTTTGGATAACTCATGTGGCCTTTTTATCTCCTCTTATGTGTCTCAAGCATTTAAGGTATTCAGGTATTACCATGAAAGTACATATGTTGTGTTTCAGTGCTGATGTGTTCAGCGGGTCAATCAATGAATCGCTGGAGCCTGGAGGAGCTGGTGAAGAGAGACCCCGAGAACTTTTTGATCCTCTTACAGCAGATTATCATAAAAGCCAAAGAGGTAAGAGGTCAAAAGACAAAGGTCATCGTGAAATGGCGCATTCTGCTCACTGTACGGTGATCCCAACGCCACTGCTCATTCTGTGTGTCTGTGTGTTGGTGTTCAGGTTCAGGAGCAGTGCCATTATGAGCTGGTGGTTCCTCTGGCTATCATGTTCTTCTCCACACTGCTTCAGGTATGAACAGTATTCAACCAACACATCAAAATCATTCTTCCAATCATTCTTTTTCATATATGTACGAGGATTCTCCACCCAAAAGGTCAATTAGTTCTTCAAATCTAACCACTATGAAGTTTTTTTGAGGTGCTGTTGTGAGATAAATGTCTTGCATGATTTTGTTATAAAAACACTGTTGAATAATGAAATGAATGACAAGAACAAACACAAACACCTTACACAAAGTAGAACTGTATCCGTGGTGTCTAAGCAGAGCAGCAACCCATGAAGACCCCGGCAGGTCTTGTTGCTCCTCAACATATCCATGCTAACGTATGTTTATTTGCAGACGCCATACTGTCCTCCAGACACAGAGCTGCTGGAGGAAGCCGCAGAGGTGTTTCGCTGCTTCCTCACCTGGCCTGAGCCTTACTGTAGTGTGTGCAAAAACCTCCTCTCCACACTACAGCTGGAAATCAAGGCTCCAGGTATTTGTTCAACATATCATTTATTTTAAAGGCCCCTTCTCTCTCTCTGTTTTTCAATGAGTCCTCACATGTTCAGCTTCACACAGCCTCATGCAGTTTTTCCAAACCTTGTAATTGTTCCCCCTCTAGTGACAAGTCTAAGAAATGCACTGAAAGGAAGCTGATGAGGCTTTGGATTGGGCACTTCTTCAGACAATTTCCTATTATGATAAATTATTTGAAAGCGGATGTAACTTTTTTCCAAAAAATGAAAAGCAGAAGCCACATGTGCACACTTATGCTGTTGTAAACAGGAAGGGTCAGAAGGGTGGCAAAACCACATCAATGGAGTAAATTCAATTGATTAATACATTTGAATGAATGAGAGTTCAACTCAGTTATTTTTTTAAACGCCTTTAAAAATACATCTCATTACATATCAGAAGATGGATTTTCGCTTTGTAATATATGTGTATATGAGCTATAATAGATTTTGGTAGTCCACTAATATGCTGTCATGTATAGCACTATATTCCAGCCAACAGATCTAATTTTCCATTTTCCTCACAGGAATTTCTTTTCAGAGATTGGTGAGAGAAGAGCAAGGCCTTAACACCTCAAGCCAGTGCTCAAAGACCATGTAAGTCCACTCGTAAGTGCTGATCAGTGAAACTCTTCAGTGTTTATGAGTCAATCTTTTCTTTCTAAAAATGGTAGAAAAGTACAATATTGTACATCCTCCTGCTTACTTCCCTTCTTCAGTCCAGGGCAGACTGTACGGCTCTTGCACTCAATTGCCTTCTGCTTTCTGGATATATTTTTTCTTTATCACATCTACAGTTCGTAGTAAGTTTATCCGATCGGATATCATGTCTTTTTTTTAGCTGGTTAGCACAAAAAAATAATTTCATAATGTAAAAAGTCCCTTATATTCCCCTCCCCACCCATTAATCTCCACCATCACCACAGTCTCCTGTTTGCCTTTTCCCCAATCTGTATTTACAAACATGCTCACACATTAGCAGTGATATCATCGGTCTGCTGCCTGCAGGACTGTGCTGCTGATGAAGCCCGGTGAGGTGCCTGCAGACTTTCTGTCAGTGGCTGAGCAGCTCACTCACATTCAGCACTCGCAGAGGGAGACTTACATCACCCTAATCAAACACGCCTTCCAGTCCACACTAGGCACCAAGTACCCTCTACATAGTATTCACAACGCCCTGCAGGTATGTGCTTAGAGACTGTGATTGGAAGAGTCTCAAAAACTGCTAAATCTTTGTTAGAAATTTGTGTTTAAAATGTCCAGAATCAACTGTAATTTTGCTTTAGATGTGAGTTTTAAGAACATGAAAACTGCTGTACCATTTTAACAGTCGTTGCGTGTATGTTTTCGTGCACCGGTAGTTAATAATACATTTGTATGAAGGCTTTGCATTATACTGGCATCTAATCAATATCAAGCAAAATTGTATCTTCACTATACCATGGTGTATTTAACAACTTTGCAGGGAAAATCGTTGAGTGAACTCGGTGAGTTTTTCTCCACAATAAGTGATGTCATGGAGAAGGCTGCGGCCATAAGTGATCCTTCGAAGGGACGCAGCCATGTGATCCAAGGACTGGAGGAGCTGAGGGTGAGAATAAGAATCCCAGCATCCAATGGAAGGAAGTGTGATGGTACGAGACCAAATCATGAACCGGAATATAATATAGTATCAATGTTTTAACAAGGTAACATCAGTCGAAATTGCTCTAGGCTATTATTTAGCTCTATTTCTCCTCTCCTCTCCTTAAGGAATGCTACAGACGCTACCACTGCCTACAGCCAAGTGTTATATGTTTCACTGGGAAAAAGATAACTTTGGTAAAGTACTCCTCATTATACTTTATTACTGATATGTACCATTAGTGACCATTCCAATGCGAAGTTACCAATAAATCTATTCCCAGGTTTAATGTGATACACAGATGAACGGTATTTACAGTAAAAAAAATTATAGTTGAATGTCTATTGAAGTCCATTTTGACTCTTGCAGATGTTTTGAACTCCCTTTTGAAGAATGATCCTGATGAAGTCACCTCTACTGGGCAGGCTGAGGATGAAGAAGGGGTAGACATTGTTTATGATGATGAGGAGGAAGATGACCCAGAACTGAATGTAGATGAGGGGGAAGAATACAAAGATGTGGAGGAAAACAGGTTAGGATCACCTGCGATGTCTATCCCTAATATCTACACTGTCAAGCACCGTGACTCCACCATCTCCTCCATGTCCACTGCCTCCAAAGACTCCATGTTCTCCACCCTGTCTGTTACCTCAGAGTCTTATGCGTCGTCACTCTTTTCTGTCACTTCTGGAGTCGATAGTGACTACTTCGAAGACTCTGATGAATATAACAGCTCCTCTCCGATCGCGGAAAAATGTTCACCTAAATCTACTAAAAGTGCTCGGATCAGCCGGCACTTTTACAGGCTCTTCATCAAGCCTAAGCGCCCTCGGTCACTGAACCGGGCCCAAAGCTTAGGAAACACAGAATCGAAAGACCTTTTAGTGGTGCGTGGACAGCGCTCAAACTCCCTACCACAACAAGTCAAATTACGGAGTCCTGAGCCCATACCCCAGCCACAAGGTCACACTCTGAGACATGTCTGCTTCAGAAGGAGGCCAATTCTCAGCAGTGATGAAGACAGTAAGAATACTACGCTGAGGGTCGTTGTTTTTGGAGCTGATCATGTAGCAGGGAAGGTCGCCCGGGCCTACAACAGCCTGAGGAGGAAGGAGACTGCGTGTCCACATCTCAGTCGGGCCTTTAACCTTCAGTTTTACTTCGTGCCTGTGAAGAGGGATTACGCAGGAGGACCGGGGTGTCTGAAGTCTGACAGTCCTGTAACTCAAAGTGGAATTTCAAAAGCAGCAGTAAGAAATAATACCTCAACTTAACTTCAAAAATTGAACAGAAAATTTTGTTGAAATGGTCGTACTTCTTGAACTGTCAAATATCTGCGCTTTACCATAGATTTGAAAATGACTATAATGACAAATAGAGTATTCCACTTTTTATTAATTGATGCATTTTCTCCAGCAGGGTCTTTCCCTCAGTAGCACAGGGGACAGTACTAATGACATCGCTCATCTCCTCGGTATGTTGGATCCTTGGTACAAGAGAAACACCCTCAGCCTGCTCAACTTGCCTGCCACTGTTGTCTGTCAGGTACAACTACACTCCAACTTCAGTTCTGCTTAGCCCAATGTTTGCAAAGAGTCTAGCACTCATGTTTATCCAATTAACAATGTGTCTACTCTGACGTCATACCATTCAGACTTTAACACAATGTCAACTGTTTGATCTGGCTCTATATCAGCATGCTGTACTATTGCACTAAATGTAAGATTTTCTTGTGTTCTTTTGCAGCAAACTTCAAAGACGGAGTCAGAGTCCTATGATAGCTCATACGAGCAGCGTCTGCCGATCCTAGCCGACTTGGTCCTGTATTACTGCCGCTACGCTGCACGGCCTGCTTTGATCCAGCTTTACCAGGCTGAGGTTAGACAAAACATGCACACACACACACAGAGTTATAACACATTACATCTGTCCATGCCCGATCCATCTTTCCTTCCTTGAGATGTTTTTCTGCTACAAATCCATCCATACTCTTTTACATTGTAGTTGACGTTAGCTTGTGGGCAGAGGAGGACCGAGGTGTTCGTCCACTCTCTAGAGTTGGGTCACACTGCGGGAACACGGGCCATAAAGGCCATGGGTGAGTGGGACACACACACACACACGAGCAACAATGCAAAAATAAATCAATCACTCCACTTTTTATGCAGTGAAATGTAACACTATTATGAGGTTAACACTGGACTAAATTCATGGTAGAGGAACATCTGCTTTCTATATCATGATTCAGTCCACTTCTACTTTTCTAGTTTCACTCATCGCCACCACTTGAACTTCTGATTTTTCATTTCCTATGAGAAGTAAAAATTTTGGAAAAGCTTGTACCAATCATTAAGAGCTAGTTATTGTGACTATATTCCATTACACAATATATCTTTAGAGAGTGCCAATCTAACATTTTTATAGCTTTATTCTCAACTGTATAAACAGTAGCGCTGCTCTCACATGGATTTCTAATCTATGCTGTGTGTTTCTCTCTCTGTGTATAGGAGCTGCCAGTAAAAGGTTTGGCATTGATGGCGACCGAGAAGCAGTGCCTCTAAAGTTGGACATGGTTTACAACAGGGTAAGGTTCATTATCCCTTTAGAGACTCTGCAGCATTTCACTGGTTACCCTAATTCAGTTGATTTTAGCTGTGGTCACTTCCCCACAGGAAATACAGTAAATTTCAAAGAGAAATTAAGTTTGTAAAACAACATTCTCATGTATCTCTTCATATCATATCATATCATATCATTTTCCTTCTCTGCTTACTTTGGTATGAATATTAACAATAATAACTAGTCCAATTACAAAACGCTAAAGTTTATTAATGTTAGTCGCTTTGCCATCATGTTATACTGTGAATGTGTCCCTTATCTTTGATTAGACAAATATCTTCAATCTGAAATGCTGCTCTTACTAAAAAAACTCCTTGTATGCAGTTATCATCAAATACTCTTTTTCCTTTCCTTTTTGTGTATTCTATAGCAGCAATAATCTTATGTTCGCTTCTCATCTTTAGGTGGTGATTAGTGGAAGAAGTCAGTGGAAAAGAGAAACAAAAGTCTGTACTTCAGTAAACTTAACCAAAGCGTGCAAGAACCCAGAGGAACTAGGTAGGTGGTTGGTTGCATTGATTCATGGAATAAATCAGTCAACTGTTTTAAATTGTTTTTGACTGACAGCATGCATGCTATTAATTGCTGTTTATGGTGGGATCCTGCATTAAGCTCAGAGACGCAGTTGCTGTTAGTAATATTAAACTTTTATCAATTCCTTATTTACATCATGACAGCAGCAGGTAACAATGAAAATGTGTAAATGTATCTGTAATTTAACTAAAACATCTCTGCCAGATTCAAAGATGGAGTGCTTGCAGCTCACAATGACTGAAGTTCTGAAGCGACAGAATGGAAAAAGCAAGAAGGGCTTTAACCAGGTGAGTAGGATTTGAATCAGTCTGTCTTAGTGCTTTGAGGTTTTTGAAAAAACAAACAAAGAAGTTTTCACAACAGCTCTCAAACACATAATGTATCGCAAGACAGACACCTCCCTTTGTCTAAAACTCATCTCCCGTATGTGGAGAGCAGAGGTTCTACACACTGACAGCTCGATGGAACAAAAAGCCACAACACATAATCAGTTTTCTGCTGTTGTGTGCTTTGGCAATAATGTTGTTTGCTCAACATTGTTGCACGATCTCTTAACCTCATTTACTTTCAAAGCGTCGACTTGCATTAGCTATTACACATTGCAGGAGAATGTGGGCTTATGTAAATGATTGATTTTTAGCTCAATGCTTTTATAAAACTCCCAGAGTAGAGAACATTCATTCAGTTAAGGTGCAAAAGCAATTAGTATAATGTGTCCCCACATAATTCAAACATCACCTTTTCACTGCAAAAATCATATTCATCAGTTGCAATACATTCAGTTTTGCACTCTCCCTTTGTAGCAACTGAACTTGACAGAGGTAAAGGTGGACAAGGTGCAGGTCAGCGGTGCTGAAAACACAACCTTTGCTGTGTGCCTGGATCAGGATGAAAAGAAGATATTACAGAGCGTCGCCAGGTGTGGATAACCACAGACACACACACACACACACACACAGGAATTGGGGTAGACATGTATAGTGTCTGGAAAGTGGTACACCACAAGATATTCATTCTTTCCATTTATACAAATAGTTTTATCAAGAAGACTTTTCAGGTCTTCATCAATGTTTTGAAATATCTTGTATGCTGGCGATAAAGGCATATAGGGTATGAAAACACAGTTGCAGGCACGGTTTTCTACTGGGAAAAGAAAAACATGAATAGGAAAAAATACGCACACATTAATTCGCAACAATGTTGTTATTTGTCTAACTCATGTCTCTCTCTGTACCATTAAGGTGTGAAATATCAGTGTGCTATAAACCTGATGGCTCTACTGACTGGAGACTAAGAAAATCCCGGACCTCAGCTCAAATCCAGCCTCTCCACCCCACCTTCTGCTCCCTCCTTTGCCTGCCCATTGTCACTTTCAGTGGGGCTCTTCCCTGAGGCTGATCACCATTTGTTTGGACGGACTCGATGTTCTGACGGCAGGCAGGGAGCAGGAGACGTACTCTTCTGTCATTTCTGCCTGGTGTCACACAGGTGTTGGAAACATGTGGATGTGAACTGAAAGGATCATTGCTAAAATGAAGACCTGACTGGGTGCTTGAAATAGGCATATACCAGATGACCAATGGAAAAAAAGTATGACCACAACATCTGAATTGATGACTAGTCCAGATTTTTATGTACTAAGCAATAACAGACTATTGCCAGGGAAACTACTCCATGTTCAAGCCATGAGTTTCACTTCCTCAGTACCTTTTGGGAGTGGGGTGACTTTAACCACTGTAACATTAGAATGTAATTTGTTAAACAGTTGGTGAAATGTAAATAAAGTGAGGTCATTTTCCCGTGACAACTCAAAGAACTTTTCTCTGGATTGGCCTATATGGACAAGGACTACCATGGGAAAATTTTGACACCTGCTGACAATGCTGTAACACCTAGGAACAGTTATTGGACTGTGCCTATATCTGTCAAAGGACACTATGAATTTAGCAAACTTGTAAATATTATGTTTGTAAAATACTGTATTTGAAGAATGAATATCGCACCATATTTGTTTATATGTGTTCTACATTTTTAGTTTAGTGTGGTTTTAGTCACATTTCTACTGAGAAGTTTCCATTACTGCACTGTTTTAACTGAAGACCAGCAGAGGTCCCAGTTGACTTGACTTCAACCAAAGTACTGACTCCTCTGGGGTTGGAAACACATGCAGTTAAGTTTAACTTTGTAATAGTTGTAAAATAGTTTATGTTATGTATAAACTATATTGTTATGACAGAAACCATATTGTCAATGGCGTAGAATGGAAAATAGACTGTAAGAAATATAAAATGGTGCTTAGAAATACACTTGAAAGCACATTTTTCATTGTAAAAAATCATTTCACTTTGTATATAGCCATTCTTTTCTCTTTTAAATCTCACTGTTCTGATGCTGTCATGGGGTGATAAAGTTTATGGAGCCAATGCACTTGAACGTTAGATTGAATAGATTAGGTACTTTAAAGTTCAGAATGTAAGTGTTTTTCTGAAATACTACATATTCAACGTTAGTTTTATAATGGTATGTGTATCAATGATGGAGTGGAGACAATAAATTCCATGATTATTAAAGTGTGTGTCTTTAATTGTAGATTAAGATTCATCTTGACTTTTGCTTTCATTTAGCCATCATACTGACGGATCAAAATTTCCAGCAGTGAGTAATGAAGGATCTCTGAATCTGAATCCATGAATAGGAATGGGAATATATCCTTCTTGTCATTTTCCAATTACGACATGCAAATACAATCCTTCACAGCACAAGAAAACGATAGTAATAAATTATTCAGCAGACGTCTAAAAGGTTTAAAATCCCGCACAAAATAACCAGACAATGCAGGTATTTCACAATTCACAAGATTTTAGGGCGGTGAATGTTTACAAAACGTTCAAGTCTTTATTGTGTTTAACTGTGTTTACTGTGTACCAAGTTATGGCTCTGGCATAAAAACTTCTGCAATTCTTATTTTGATCAGCATTAAAAATCTATCTATCCGTTTATCTATCGATCGATCTATCTATTTCTGTCTTTGTCCCGCCTGGACGGACTGACGCGTGTGGATCTTTCTTCTGATTGGTTCACAGTTGCTCTTCGTGTCACCTCATTGGTCGGCTGCGGGAGCGGGCGTGGCCCAACGACAACTGTCAAAGAGTTGCGGCGAGTCTGTCACCCTGGGAGCTGGAGTCTCTGACAGAGAGCCGAAAAGCCTCATAAAGTCAGGAAAAACTGACCTGTCTGTGCACCCTAACCGCAGGTAAGCTTCCACAAAAACACGAACATTTGTTGTTTTGCTGCCTTTTACGTGTCGTTTGAAACTTTAGTGACCGTTTCTTCTCGGGAAAAGTTGCTGTCGACGCCTGTTGAAAAGCGTCCAGACTTTTTAGAAGTCTGCTGAATTATTTATTACTGTGTAATACTTAAACTCCGTCTGACATGGAGCTGGTGGTTTTATCTGAAGCTGCCTCCTGCTCTCATCCTGTGGGGTTAATTCAGTTTATGTTTTCTTTTTTTTTTTTTTGTCTTCTCATGACTCATATGGTCTTAATGATGTTTACGTTTTAGGCTAATGAGCCTTATTGTGTCAGGGGCAGATTTGTGTGTCATCATGAATTAAGTGGCGTGCAAACAGCAAAATATCCGCGACCAAAATGTGTTTCAATGTAAAATGTGATGTGACGTGAAGAAAAATGCTCATCGTGATTCTGAATATTCAAGGGAAAAACTTCGAATTAGTGGATTTATTCGTCCTGCCTGTCTAATATTGAATGCAAGATCATGTAAAGTAAAGAAAATCAGCCTCACAGAGAAGCTGAATTGCAGTCTGTTACAGGCTTAATATATGTTTAAAAAAAGCAAGGGGGTGGTTTATTTTTTTTCCTGGTGAGATAATAACCTGTATTTGATAAGAGTCTGTGATCCGATTGAAGCCTTGGCGCTCTGTTATGTCTGCTGGAAGTCTAAAAGTACAGATGTATTTCCTCCTGCTTCCTTGTTTTAGATCTGAGCTTCCTGGTACCACTTTGGTCCTTAGTGGATGGATGGGTGGATGTGACTGGGCCTATGAAACTGATCATTTCGTTTTTAAAATGAACTCATATCCATTTACAAGCAGGGTTAACTAACAATATGGAAGTAATGTCTGTAACAATAAAGCGCACATTAGATCACTGTAGGGCTGTAAATCTGTAAGGCTGACTGAGTTAAAATGTGACACCATCCACAGCTGCACACAACACCCAGTTACTCTAATCTCGAGCACATTCAGACTGGTGATGTCAACTATTGGGTGAGGCTCATAAGTCAGACTTGAGTTAAAGTATAAATATTTAGTTGTTGTCGTTGTTTTGTTGTGTCTTTTTTTTTTAAGAAAAAATACAAACCATATAGTTAAAGGAAACTGTCAAACTATGAGTGATAATTTAACAAACAAATGACAGGGATTTTTTTTACAGTCCACTTGGTGTTCTGAGTTGAAACCTGGTTTAATTATGGTCTTATTAGTGTCTGATGACAATGAAGGAATATCAGCAAAGTAAAT
Organism: Echeneis naucrates; assembly: GCF_900963305.1. Lineage (NCBI taxonomy): Eukaryota > Metazoa > Chordata > Actinopteri > Carangiformes > Echeneidae > Echeneis > Echeneis naucrates. The sequence continues at coordinate 16,984,237 of NC_042511.1, forward strand.
CATTCCTGTACAGTCCTGGGATGATGGAGGAGGAGATAATGCAGCAACATCTTTTGGCCAGTTGTCGAGATGAGCTTATGACTGGAAGAGATTGACTATAAGACCTATGAGATTACCATGTCTGCCAAACATGAGCTTTTTCTATGGCCAAACAATGAACTAAAATAACAACAAAAATGAAGAATTGTGTTGCCACAGAAATGCTCCAGTCTACAAATCATATTCTGCTGATGTAAGGGAACTTGCTTGGGAGGTACAAGCCCCAAAAAAATCACATCATTGTCAAATTTATTTTTAAGTCCTTGAAAATGTATTAGAAAATTCAGATTTTATAGTAATTTCATAGTAGATTTTATGGGACTTTAATTTTAAGGTATAGTTGTTAGCATAGTGGTTAGTGCTGTTGCCCCACAATAAGAAGGTTGTGGGTTTGGTTCCTGGCCTGGGGCCTTTCTGCGTTGAGTTTGAATGTTCTTTCCAAGCTTTCGTGGGTTTCCTCCCACTGTTTCATGTTTAGTGGTTGTTGGTCTCTGTCTGTCTCTGTGTGTTGGCCCTGCCCTGGACTGGCGACCTGTCCAGGGTGTACCCCGCACTTGCCCAATGTGAGCAGTGATTGGCTCTAGCACCCCCGCGACCTGGAAACAGATAAGCGGTTAAAGATGAATAAAGTTGCCTCCAAACACACACAAAGTATTTTTATAGTCAATAACTTAAATTATCAGCTCACTTGGCTCAATGAGTTTCAAATGCCAGCCCAGACAAAATGTATTACACGAACCCTTAGATTTTTCAGCAGTTGATCAAAATGAACCCTGGTCATTTACAGTTATGTAAATTATCTGTTCCCCCGAGGACAAGGCAAGAGTCCGCCATCTCCTTTGTGTCCTGTCAAAGGTAGATCCATAAACTCCTGGACCGTTGGGTGGGTTTCATTGTGCCATTCCACCCTCAGGGTTAACAACACATCATCACTGGGACCTTGTTCTACAAAGATCCCCTCAGTCCCCTGCAACAAATCACACACTTAAAAGCAACATTTGGATGCATTTTCCCTCAGGCATCACAAAACTTTGTTCTATTGTTAATGCGTGCATCAGAAAATCATGCTGGAAAAGTAAGCCCACACGAGGCAACCAGTGTCAAAGAGTCCGACACCCAGGGCGCTACGCGGAGTGTTGTGACACTTGCTCAACACAAGCTGAATTGCTGCTGGAGAAGCAGTTTGGGAAAGATGAGCTCAGGCATTCTGGCCGGTGTTGTTGGTGAGCCTCTGGTTACAATCAGGGAACCTGTTTTTCTTGGCAGCTTGAAGAAAAACATATGTGTCAGTGAATGTTGACAAAGTGGGAAGCTGTCCAAAATGAAAGAATGGAAATTAGTCAATTGACAAATATGTTATTCTACTACTCAAAAGTTGGCTAATAATTTATAAAATTTTTCAAGTAGTAACCCTTTTCATATTCTTAGTCTTCATTTGTTAGAATTTACAGTTTTTCTTTTTCTTATGTGATAGTAACTTTATTAATTTTGGTTTTTGAATCAAGAAAGTATCCAAGTTGAGGAGTCACCAGAGACTTTTGTGGAGTGTGACATGCAACTTTCTGTAGATTTGGAAATTTCATAGAAGAGCAACAGTGAATAATTCAAATGACATCCTTTCTTAAAGTTTTTACAAAGCACCCTTTATTCTATGGCTCCTAAACTGCAGACAGACACAGACAGTCTATGACACCGCCTGTTTGTTTGTCCTGTGAGGAAAAAAAAAAAAATGCCAACACTTCTTGGCATAGTCGTGTGCCTGTGGGCTCACTTGAAAACAGTCTCCATCGCGGCTGAGGCTACTTCATGCCAAGTGTGTAGCTCTATTTGTGCTACCGATTGTGTCTATTTGACGCAATTGGTGCATCCTGTGATTATAGCAGCTGGATCATTTACACCCTGTGACCTTCTTTGAAAGTTTGTCATTCGCTTAAGGCTTTACCTCCTCATGCCTACAGTGTCTAAATAAAGTCTTCTGCGTGGTCATACTGTTGGTGTAGAGGAATCCTCACACTGGCTATGTCCACACACTTTTTATTTTTTCTTCAGCATGTCGGGAAACAGTGTTGGTCTTTCCACACGCCATTTGCAGAAATCTGGCTAATTCGGTTTGACACCTCTTCAAAACTAGTGGACATACTGAGTGCTGTGCTCACGTATATCACTGAAAGAATGTATGTTAAATATTAGGACAATCTGAAATGTATTGCTTTTGATGCAACAGGCACAGATCATTCTGTATCTTTATTGCTAAACATTTAATAGTTTATCTCCCATCTCCCCACAAGAAAATGACAAGATGCTGTAGTCTGAAATTACAACTGCAGAAAGCCACATGATAGCTGACAACCGCTTTATGACATCCACAAAAGGATTTAGTTTAACAGCATAAATCATTCCTCAGCTCTCTGGTTGTCCACAGGGCTTTTGCCATAGGCCACAGCTGTATCTATGGTAACAATGGGGTCTTTGTTCAGAGCTGTTTTTATCCTAGATTAGAAGGGATTTAGAAATTGCTCATGCACAAAATAGAATCTAATCATTATTCCAAATTCCTGATAAAAATCTCTGCAGTAGTGGGTCAGGAGTCTATCTCCTGTATACTGTAAATGCAAAACCGCGGGAAGGTAGACCAGGTGTTGTAAACTGACAAAAAGCTACTGGTGTTTTTTTTTTTTTTTTTGTAAGATTCATCAGTACGAATGTCTGCATCTAGTTTCTATGTATTCCTGTATGTTTATATATCTGCTGCCATTATGTTTTAAATTTCTACCAAAACTCCCTGATTGATGCATCTCACCTTATTTAATGATTAATTTAATGATTATTGACCCATGTCACTACCATAGAGTACAGAAGGGATTATACAATATATACACAGACACACACACGCGCTTCTTGGGAACCCCCTTTAGAATGCTGTTACTTCCTATCTGTTTCCTATTGCATGATGGATTTAGCATACTACCTCCATGGGTGTAAATCTTCAGCTTGTCTATTCAGACCTCCTCTCATAAAAATGTTCACAATAAATTTGTTTGTTGCATGTTCACCTGTTCTTGTGAGATCTTTCACATATTTGTGTATAATGTTTTCTGGGCTAAAGGAGGAAATAATACCTTTTCAGTCAGGCCCAGCAGGTTTGCACCACACACACACACACACACACACACACACACACACACACACACACACACATGCACATGTAAAGACTCTCACACATTTACCGGTCCAGGAGGACTTCCTCATATTGTCCAGCTTGTTGATACAGGAAATCACTTTGATTGATGTGTCCCTGCTTGCACTGAGTCAAATGTTGTCTTCTTTGCAACTTTTGCTGGTGTCTTTTTTTTTTTTTTTTTTTTGTGCGTCTTACTGCATTGAGTTATCTTACCATGTTTATGCGTTTTGTGTCTTACTCAGAAACACCAAACTGTCTGTTTTGACTGTATAGTGCCATTAGACACTTTCATATCTCAAAAGGTTTTTTCTGTTGTAAGAAAAAAGGGAGTGACCATGTAGCTTTTTCTTTCTTTTTATATGCGCAGTGTATTAGCCACTTTAGAAACCAAAAAAATACCATGCTGCTGCTTTTGGCACCATACTATTAACACACACAATACACATAGCCCAAACATGAACTGATAACTCCCAATTCCCTAACTCTGTGTTTGTTCATTAGGCATCGCTTGAAAGCCACATGAGACAAACTCTGCAGGTGTTTTCCCTCATTTCCCACTTTGTCCAGATGAAGATGTGAGAGAAGCTGAAGCTCAATAGTTATCATTGATCCCGAGACCATAGGTTGGGGATTTCCACTCAAGAAAACAAACAAGCAACCGTTCCCCAGCACCGAAGCACCACCTATATCTGTAGTTTCTGTGAGCACACTTCCACACGTCACCGTCAGGTCCTTCCTGTTTTCTGAGGTGTCTGCAGTATGCCTGAACGGAAATGAGTGCCCCTGTTGTTTGTTGGTCTGTATTGTGTGAGCTTCACCTGACCAGTACGATGCACAGTGGCAGCTGCCCACACCGCATATGGTGGGTACGAATACGCTTAAGTGGTAACCAAAGCTCAGACCAGGAACTGATTCAGATTAACTCTAAATAGTCAACCCTTATTGAGGAAGTTTGTTCCACTCACATGCGACCTTGGCAGCTAGAGTAGCATTTTTGTTTGTTATTTGCTCATGTGCACCTTTCTTTGTCAATATGCTCCAGAATTGCACTATATGAGCTTTAGGATTTTGATGTCATAAGTTTTAATCACTACTGTCAAGAGTATATGTGCACATGAGGGAGCTGGGTAATATGCCCTCAAATCACTGTCAAAATGATCTCCAACCCTTGCTGTGATTGCTTTGATATCTTGAGTGCCTTGATGGATGAATACATGGGTGCTTGGTATTCTCTGCTGGTTGAACAAATATAGTGTTATCTGGTTTCCTATGGTTATAGTCAATGTTGTAGTCACCAAATGTAGGCGTCTGCATCATTGTTTCAAAAAGTCTCCATTACAGCCTCTTCAGACTACAATGCCGCCCATCAGCATTTCCAAAATGAATCCATTACACGATATTAATGGCAATAATCTTGGAAATGTGCTTTAAACTCTAAAAATGGTTCTGTCCTTCCAGCTCTCATTCTAACGTAGAAGTTGAATGAGTATTTTGTCAAGTGGTTGGTGTCCAGCCCTGGCACATGGTCATATAATATGACCTGTTTTATTTCAGTGTGCAGCTTCCACATCAAGTGCTTTGCGTATCACATAACTGTCACCCCTTTTAGTATCCACAATGTATTGAACCTAATCTTGTTTGATGACTTGTTATTGACTTGTTATTTATATAATTTATAATTAAGTTATAATTTTCCACACCCTGATGTTTTGTTTGAACGACAGTTTTTAAGATAAGATCCAGTCTTTGTGTTGGGAAAGCGTGTGGACTTTGAACAAAAAGTGTGTGTTGAACAGTTCGCATAAACACACATTTTACTAACATTGAAAATTATTTTTTTTAATTTAAAATTAACCTTGCCTACCTCCGTCCCTCTCACTCTCTCTCTCTCGCTGCCTAAAAATAGTCTCACCTGCCCACTCATTCAGACAGAGGAAGTGGTATAGACACATCAGCTGCTGTGCTGCATACAGCTGAAGTAAGAAAGGTAACAACTGAGTGCAAGTTTATGTATCAGTCAGAGTGAGTATCTGTGCATGCACGTGATTGTGTTGTAACCATGTATATACTTTACCAGTTGCATATATCAATACAATCTAACATGTTTTTGACCATTTTTGTTTGTGGGAGAGGAACGCAATGAAAAGGAGCTACAATATTTTCAGATATCTTGTGCATTACATAAAGACAGAGGTTTGAAGATGTAAAGAGATTGATTGATAGAGACCTGGGGAGGGGAGGTGGGGCGGCAAAGAGTGAATATACCATAGTCATCTAGAAACTTGTGGTCAAATCAGCAGTGTTCAGCTGCTTAGACAGCGCCTGTTAACTCCCTGTTTTTTTTGAAAGTGCTGCTTTTCTTAGAGGGATCAAGGCCAAATCCATCACACTAAATCCTTTCATTGTACACATACGGCCTGTGGAATGACTGTCAATGCAGTGTGATTTTTGTGTGTCTGTCGGTGTGTGTAAGAGAGAGACAGAAATATGATGAGAGCAGTTGACTTAAAGAAGTTTAGAAGTGAAAGAACCTTTTGTGAGTTAAGGAACCAAATAGAAACATTTTCAAACAAATGTGTCTTTTTTCCAAATAAGTACAACTCAAGCAGCTCATAACTGTTTGACACACTCCAACACCTGTGCATCTCAACTTTGTCTCTTCACTCTATCTTTCGCACTGATAACACACACACACACGCACACACACACACACACACACACACACACACACACACACACACACACACACACACACACACACACACACACACACACGCACACACACACAGCCGTGCTCACTCACAAGAGGAAATGCACTCAGCAATGAACTGCCGTCCACACTTTTCTGTGGTCCTCTCTCTCGCTCTCACACTCTGTCTCGCTGTTGCTCTCTGTCACACACATGTTGGTTTCAGTACAGACAGCACATTGTGTGGATGTAAGAGACTCGCAGGACTGTTTGGTTCCTGTCAATGCAGAGCAGGGTAAGCGTTTCTAATATTATATTTTTACTTGCGCCTGTTACAATTTGACTGCTGAAAGTTATGGGACGTGAATGATGATGGTTTGTAAAGTTTTATGTAGTTGTAGCCTGTGTGCTTTTACGGAAATAGGTACATTCATGTACCTGCATTACAAATGAAGTAGAGCTGAAGCTTTTGTTTTCAGCCTGTTTCAGCCAGTTTTTGGCATGTCCTATTTCTGTTACATTTGGCCCTTAAAATGTTTGAGGCATCTTGTTTGTTTCTTTGGTACTTTGTGCAGATAAGGCCTTAAGTTTTGTCACCACAAACACATCACCAGAAGTATGAAAATAATCTGCCTCTTGACATAGGAAATACAGTTTGTCTTGAAATAACTCACTGATGACAGCTGGTGATTAGTATTTATTGTTATTTTGATTTACAGATTTCATTTAAGTTACAAATATGAATTTCATCCTAAAGGATTTCAAACTAAATTAACAGGTAGCTTGGGCCAAACTTCCCAATGAATTTGTGTTGTGGAGGTGTGAGAGGTGACACATGGGCCTGAGTGGGACTTCAGATAAACTAAGTGGTTTAAGTTCAAAAGAATTTAAACTTACTTAGGAGGCACTTGCTAGTGTGGGGTCAGCTGCATCGTCTCACTACCTGCCACCTGCTTATCATCAGTGGGTGTCAGTAGGTGTGTATAAAGGTGACTGTGCAAGTAGATTTTAAACATTAATCTTGTAGCTTTGTCATTCAGGGGGGGCACAGTATATACCCAGGGCTTGGCTTAGGAATGTCAAATAGACCCGCCAAATACAAAAAAGAAAAACCTACAGGGATATATTTAGTTAGAGGACTTACTGCTGTAATGCTGCCCTTGAAGAGAGAAACACATTTTAAATAGTTCCTTTCAAATCTGTCTGTGGAATTTTACATACTGGTGGGAGCAAACAGATACAGGTAAAAAAAAGTGTGACTGGCCACCCACATTTACCTTCAGCTGCTGTAGAGAGGCTGCATATACCTGCTTAGTATTTAACCTCGTACTTGAGAAAACATGAATGATATATTCTCTGTGTCATCCTTTTGATTACAGGTAATAGACCCATGATGCATTTGAGACATGACCAACAAGGCCCCTTGGGATAACGTAAGCAGAATGTGCAGCATCGAGCCAACAGGTACATATAAAACATAAACACACGTTGTTGTCCATTATACGATTATGAACTGAAAGATTATACATAGAGTTGTGTATACTAACAGTTGGTGACTTCTCTGCCTTTGAAATGTATTTATTCTTTGTCTAAACAGTAGAAACATCTTTAATATGTCCAAAATCTTCTGTGTTCATTTCAAAAGATGTTTCTGTACCCAACCTTAAGCAAAACATTCTTACATTCAGACTTCAACATCCAAACTCTTGACTTTCAGCGTGCTGCTCCCCCACAGTTCCAGAGCCAGAGCTGTACCGCAGCATCCAGGCTGTGCTGCCCAGGGAAGCAGACAACCAGCAGCCTGTCCACTGTTTCAACAAAGGTGCTTTAAAATCTGCTACACCACACTGAAATAACAAGTGAATGAAAAAACACAAATTTAAAATTATTGGTAAAGAGACTTCATAAGGTGACAACATCTAAAACATCAACTTCATGATGTTTATTTCATGGTTTCATTCAAGCCAGCATGTCAGTGTAATTGAATTAATCACACTTGTAAATTTACTGTCAGCAGTATCACGGCTCTTCTGACAGTGTACTGGAAAAGAATGTAACATCTGACTGGCATGCTTATCTGTATATACAGGCATGCTGAGATGGACACTTCATAAGAAGGTTCAAAACAATCCTTCCAACAGCTTATCTCTGGTTTGGGTGCTGATAAAGGAGCTTGAAAAGGTATTCTCTATACACTGAGAGGAGGGATGCCAAGTTATTCAAGGTGTCACTACAAGCGAAAATAAATCTGATACTCTGCATTTACAAGAAGCAGCCCCTTTACATACAAATGCTACAGGAAATAGGGTTTGTATTGAACGACTTAACTTACAAGAAGTGGAGATTTGTTGTGGTTTTGATAGTGTCACATTTCAGTTATGTTGCAAATGTTAATTTCATCCTAAAAGAACCTAAAAAAAAAAAAGCTATGTAAATTTCAAGATGATTTTGTGTTGCAGAGGTGTAGGAGGTGATTCATAGGACTGAGTGGGACCTCTGATAAACTAAGTGGTGGAAGTACCAAAGAAGTTAAAGTTATTTATAAACCACTTGCTAATATGCATCCTTTCATCATCTCCCACCTGTTTACCATCAGTGGGTGTCAGTAGGTGTAAATAAAGGACATACCAACAACATGCAGGTGGACCCCTGACATGGAGTATGTTTTCTGTGCAGGCTGAAAGATGGGACACTCGAAAATGCATCATCCCTCTGCTCCATACACTCATGTATGCCATCATTCAGGTACAGTCTTTCTGCCACATCATTGCACTTCGGAAGGCTCAGATTGCTGAATGATTAATATGGGACATTTCCAGGGCCATTATGAACTGATAAGATTTTTTTTAATGTTACTGTTCCCACCTCTTCCTGTATATTCTGGGCCCAGAACAGTTATAGATACTGTATGACTAAATAGCCTGTATGTGATTAACCTGTTTAACAGACAGCCTTTTAGATGGATCTCCAATTACATACTTGTAGAAATATTCTGATGCTCATATTTATGTATGTCTGTATGCATGTATGTATTCTGTGAAGACAGCTATAGCACTAGCACTTTGAGTCCAGGACAAATTTCCCTGAGGGGACAGTACAGTATATTCTATTCTGTATTTGTTTCGTGAGTGAGTGCAATGAATGTAATGTGATAATGAGATAATTGATTGGGAGGTGAAGGCATCTTAATTGGTGCCATTAGGAGTGTGCATCACATTTGAACAGCAAAGGTGTTATGTGCTTTTGATAAGTTTAAGTGGGTGTGATTGTGTCGTGTTTTGATATTCCAGACTACCTACATTCCAGATGAGCTCTACAAGCGGGTTTATGACTTTTGTAAGCGACTTCTGACCTACCCTCATCCCTATTCCACTGTAGGGCTCAGCTACACAAGGCAGATAAAACGCGAACGCTCCATACCAGGTATTTTTCATCGAAGACAGAAGCTGCTTGGTCAGTTTCATGTTAATGCAACTGGTTTTCCATTTAATATGTCTTTCCTTTCAATGCAATCATTGGTACATTGCTCTTTTTATGAACCAAGTAGCCATAATCTGTCTTTACTGCCAAGCCAACAAGCCAATGGTTGAGGTGTACTGTGCTTCAACCACTGGCAAAAGTTTCATGAAGACATTGTCATTTACTATAAGCCCTTTGTCACGTCATTGTGATGATTCTATCACGTCATTTCTCACAAGAAATAAATTGTTCTGACAGTTGTTCTATCAAAACTTTACCCGTAAAAAAATTTCTTGCCGACTACTTTGTTCAACCAAACTAAAAACAATGAAAGAAAAAATAATGTGGCTCTGAACCAAAACAATGCACAAAAACTTATACTGTGGCTCAAAAAGGATAACATGGTTATGCTGAATAACCTGTCAACATTGGCCACTAAGCCATGATCAATTGCACAACATACTGTCTTGATCCTCAGGTTTGATGTACCAGCGGATGGTTACAGCAGAGCAGAGACTAAAAAATGATCACTATGCCTTCCAGGAAAGGTGAGGATTAATCAGGTATAATGAGGAAATGAAAATTGAAAAACACTTCCTTGTCTTTATACTATAGTCATCAATTACCCTTCTCTGTTAATTCCTGCAGAGTTTTTGTTTTGGCTGACCCCGATGTCTTCTCGGGTTCTCTGGAACAAGTCCTACTGGGTGATATTGAGGCATCCACTTCTGCCTCAGGGGGATTTCTAAGTCCTCTAGATCTCATGCGCAGTGTGGTCCAACATTCAATCCAAGCTGTGTTGGGATCAGAGCAATGTCATGGTCCAAAACTTGCCCAGGCTCTCAAAGTGAGTGAACAAATTAACTGTCCTGTGTTACCATCTGTTGCCTGCACTTGGATTGTCTTTTGCATTGTGTTTGGAATTGCAGAGTCTGGCTCCTAAAATGTATTTAGTTACTGCCAGTATATTTTGTGTGTTTGCCTTCAGCTAGCTTTTTGTGGCCTCTGCTAAAGTCTCAAGGGTTTACATTGGAGAAAAAAATCATTATTAAACCTTGTCTTCAGACAAACGTGCTGTTTTATGTCTAACTATGTAGCTCAATACTGAATAGGTACTGATGCATAAACCAGGTCTGATCAGAATCAGGATAAATTAAGAGGATCCTTTAACTTCCTTTTGAAAATTTTCCTGTATGATTAGTGACAAAGTATAACTTCATATTGATTCTTTTCTCTTTAGTAGTGATTTTGGTTGTTATCTTAAAAATGTTAGCCTAAAATCACGTGTAAATTGTGTAAAAATAACCATATGTAGCAATTTTACCTGGTTATGAACAGGCCTTGCAATGCCTTTGATTTTGATAATCATGTTATTCAGTTTTTACTGTTGTTTAAAAATAGTCAAAAAGTCAAAGCCCCATCATTTAGGATGTCATGGGAAACATCCTGAACAAAGCTCTGCTGTCTGTTGAACTTCACAGTGGATGTGCTTTCTGGCAATGGCCCTAAATTAACACCTCAGCAGGACTCACACAAAGGCAGACATATACACATACAACTTGCCCTTCACCTCTTTGCTATTAATACACGGTCTCTATGTATTTATCTTCCTGTACGCACGTGTCTGTGCTCTTGTGCAAGTGTGTGGGTGTGCTGTGTGTTTGTATGTGTGTGTTCATCCACTCGTATGTGTTTGTTTTGGGACAGGACCTCGGGCAAGATGTTGAGCCATACTTTCAGGAAGTGTTGGCGACTCTAGAGCAAAGCGCAGAGGAGGGCGGCAGAGCGGATAGGGGGGTGCTGAGAAGCCGTCTTCAGCAGCTGTACAGTGAAATCGTAACTGACACAGCCTCAGGTAGGAGCTCTCTCAAAAGGATATTTTGGCAAAGTCTCTCTGGGGCAAAACTTATTTATCTGAGCCATAAATCAACATAGCAACTGTTGTTTAACATCAATCAATGGGTGAAACCAAAAGAGCCATAGTCACGTCTAACAGACTATTAAAGCAGAAAAGAGAAACCACAGAAGATAAGATGAAGATCATACTGCGAGGAAACAGCTGTGAATTCAATCGATTCCTCATTCGTCTTCATTTGCCGATAGATTAGGTACTGAAGGTTGTTTTGATTGGTGAAATGCATTAAATTATTGTTGTTTATTATAAATTTGAAGATGCCAATCCTGCATTTGTCCTGACTACTAAATCTTCACATTTTCTCAAGCTTATAAATCGGCAATTCTATTTTACTGTGATTCAATTTATTAGGTTGACGTTGTTGCTGACCAGTTCCTTTCCTTTGCTTTTCCCCCATGGCCGAGTTAGTCTAGTCACATATCTATTTCGATAACAACGTTTTTGCCCAATGTTATTGTGTTTGGAGCCCATCCAGTGAACCTGCTCTGCCCTCATCCCAGCTAGGAGACTGACATTAAGGAAGTGCTTGGAGTGGCCTGGAGGGCTTTGTTTTGAGTGCCATTGTGACAGTTTTGGTCTCTTCCTTTCTCTCTTCCTTTGTGTGTATGTGTGTGTTTTGTAGAGCCATTGTCCAGTGGACCGCTGTGTGACTGTCCTCTTCCTAACCCAGAGATGAGCTTCCACCTGTGGACAGAGGATTTAGATATCTGTGAGTGGAAACACTATGGGAGGTCTAAAGGAAGTTGTTATTATGCATCATTCAAACTGAATGAGGCTGAATGACCAAGATTTAAAATTGAACTGAAAAAGTAGACCAAAACCTGTAATAAAAGAAAAAGTGGGCAGAATTAGAGTTAAAAACTTTTCACTTTTTTTTATTACTGACTTTACTTACTTTATTACTACAAATATTTTTTTCTGTATTTGCAAATACTTTGGCTGACGTCAGCCTCGGTTAATACTGAGAGTGACACTATGAGTGAGTAAGTGTTGTATTTTTGTTGCATGTTTTTAATGTTCAGTCTCATAATAGGATGTCCACTCATACTGTAGATCATCATTACTGACCACATGGTGATTTTCACAACCACACGTGATGTCCTGTGCTTCTACTGCACAATAGCACCCTGTTTGTGGGAAGAATAGGACAGTAATTATTTTTTCCATACCCCATGTGCTGCATTAACAAGCATTAAATGAGACATCACAAGGCAAGTGCTGACTAAATGTCCGCACTCCACCACAGTGTTGTAAAAAGATTCTAAAAACGGAAGAAGTGCAGGTTTTTTTTTTTGTGACACGTAGATCTTTCTATCCTGTCACTAAACCATAGTTTTTTTTTTTCCTGTGGCATGACAGCTGTGACAGATAATAATTGCAGCTAAAGGAACTAAGGCAGTTACAGAAATGATCAATGCTCGCTCTAGACTATCCCTTTGTGCTGTTTTTTCCCATTTTGTGTGAACCTCACAATGACACTTGAAATGATAAATGATAAATATGTTGACAGGGCGAGAGCTGGCCAAGTGGTTGCGATCCACCTCCATGTCGGGGCAATTCCCCCTCAACCAGGAGCAGGAGGACTTCGAACTGGGTGAGTCACCCAGTGATCTGATGCCCTCTGACATGATTCGCTTCTCCGTCATGTCCAACGACAGCGGCATTGAAAGAGATCTACCCCCCAGTGCTGATCCCTGCCAATTATCCTCTCCGGACACTGCTGGCATGAGTACAGCCTGGGAACAATGCAAGAGGTGGTTATTATTGTTATTATCATTTTGCTTTCTTTAAAGGCCCACTATTATTTTTGTGTAGTTTTCTTAATTTGAAGTCTTTGTAGTAAAATATGCATCAACCGATTAAAATAATATTCCTTTGAATAATGAGCACTGGTGACTTGAAGACTCTAATGTCAGTGATGCTCATCATGGGATCTGTTGCATCACTTGATCTGAATTCCATGCTTTTACATAATTTTCAAATGATTTGGACTCTGTGAACTTTCTCCTTTTTCCAGTGAACAAGATTCAGGGAAGCTGTCCCGGCGTGGAGGGATCAAGATGAAACCATCTATGAAGGACAGTATGGTTCTGATGCAGGACACTCTAGAAGACCACGCAAGCCATGGAGGAGGAAGTGGTGGGAGGAGTGGAAGAAGGAGAGCAACTCTGCAAAGGCGTGCAGGAAGTAGTGCAGCCCAGAACCCCTTCAATAAGCAGCAAAGACAGTTTACTGCCAGAATAGTCGCCATTGGGGACGACAGGGTACTCGGCCGCTTGGCCAAGGCTTACTATTTATTTAGGTAAGATGTTTCTTATCTTACAAGTTGTAAACACGGGATAGTGAAATTGTTTTGACAGAACTTTGGGGGTACAGACTTCGTGGCAAGCTTTGGGATTTGATATTGCCTGCATTAATTGTCTGCAATCATAGATCAACCTTCTCATTTATGATCATGATTTATGTTCTTCTATGACATAACCCTAACCCTAACCCTTTTTTACTGTAGTAAACCTGGTTTACCTGGTTTAATTTAACCTGGTTTAAAAGACACTTTTAAACCAGGTAATGTTGCACATTTCATTCAAATATGAATATTGGGCCTGTTTGTTGTCAATAAAACTAAAACTACCTGTAAGATTAAACTTATTAGATTGATTACTGTACAGTGTGGTAGTTCATGTGCTGCGACTTTAATTGTGCAAGTTTATGGTGATTTTAAGTTAAATGTGTGTGTTCCTCATACATGGTATGATGATTAAAATTAAGGTGCAAGTTGACAGCTTTGTAAACACTACTGCAAAGTGTGTACCTACTTTATTTTTCACACATCGTCTTTGTTCTGCTTTTGCAGGAAAAGGGAAGCACGGAGGCTTTTTCTTACAATGAAAGTCAACCTCCAGTTTTACTATGTCCCTGTGTGCAAGTCTCCAACTGACATCTCATCTGTCAAGGTAAAGCAGCCTCTTCTTATAAAGACACGTCTGGCGTGTTATTGTGTGAAAGTCACACGTAGTGATGTGTCGGTCGCGAACGATACGGCTCTTTGAAATGAACAACGGGAGTTGGATTGGGAGCGGGACGAGAGAGAGGACGGTCACTAGCACACCCACACAGAGACGCTGGAAACGGGTGGGAATTGAAAATTAGTGGCAGGAAAGGAAGCAAAATTTGCATGCATTTCCATTATATTGATCAAGCAAAGCAGAGTGGGAGCCAAGGCTTCAGTCTACCCACGTCTTGCACGTGTGATGGCACGTAGTGTGTATTGTGACCACATCCGTCCCCTCCGAGTGAATCTTCTCAAAAACAGGGCAAATAATTACAGCGAGAAGGAACAGAATCAGCCCCTCAAAACTGAGACACTTTGCCTTCCTCAGTGCCAATCTTCTCAAAAGACTGGCTGAAACTGTTACCTGAATGCTACGTTTTTCTTTTTGTTTTACACATTTTTATTTATGTTTTGTTATACTGTTGGAAATATTTTATTCACTTTTTTTTTTATTCATGTTGTTGTTTTATGTTATTATTTTTATTTTGATCTTTTTATATTTATTTTTGTTTCAAACTAAATAGTTAAAAGTTGATGAATAAATAAATATACAATCAGTAGAGTTTGGACCTTTTGTCTAATTAAGGTGGGTCTTTGTTTTTGTATTTTATAATACATTTTTTGTAGCACTCTGCTCCATGTTGAGCATAATAAGCAATATGAATAATGAAGATTTGATATAATGCATGTTTTTTACATTTAGTAATTCATTTTACATATAACCGTACATTATTTATTGTAATAAATTATTTTAAGCAACAAAAAAGGAGGAGCCACTTGAGAGCTTAAAGAGCTGGCTCTTTTTCGTGAGATGCGCCAAAAGAACCGGCTTTCTAGAGCACTAGAAAGTCAACACACCTCTCAAGATAGTAAGATAAATGGTCTCCGTTGTCATGGAGGATCAATATGGGAAAAGCCAGTTATGATGTTGGCTTTATGCAGTTATGTTCAATGATTATGTGCTAATGTAAACTACAAATGTTAGGTAATCAAGTAATTTGATTTCAAAGCATTAAAAATGTGTTATTGATAAGCTGCAAATCTCATGGATGAATGAAATAAAAATGGCATGTATTTGCTTGTGATGCAAAAAGTAATATTGCTGATGTAATTTTCCAGATGTCATCAATTGGTTCCACTTTCATGTTTTTTCTTTTATAGGAAAACCATCCACTGAATCGGAATTCCTGCAGTCTTGGTTCCTATTTGAGCATGGTGGACCCCTGGTACAACTGTAACATAAACAGTTTGGGCTCCATGATTCCCAAATTGGCTATGATGGTACGATACAATAGTTTGAATGCCTGATCGACCGCAATTTTCACAACACAACATGTGTTTTTCGGACTGTGGACATTTGATTCTCCTTAGTGTGACTACATGAATATTGTGTCTCCCTGTGCTGTAGTTTGTCTTATAGACAAAAACTGAAAATTTCATCACTTTTATAACACCCCATCAATTAATTGGCAGCTGCTCTTTTTTCAAATGGAAACAGGAATATTTTACTGTGTGCATAATAAATTGGCTTTTCGCTCAAGCTGAAGCTATCAAGATACTGTGCTGTACTGAATTGAATAGGACCTTCTAATAACAAGACCGAAACTGCACAAAAATAATGTATGCTGAGACGATGACAGCCGTTTTGTATTTCATTGCTTCACTTCATGAGAATTCATGGAAAAGGTTGCTTTGTATTATGCTGTGTGAAGCACTCCTTGATATGATCCAAATGCAACCAAACTTACTTTGTGACTGCAGAATCAAGCAGTCGGCTTAATTTAACGTCTTCTATCTTTGATTTTTGTCATCTTAAGCACCAGGCGAACCCAGTGAGGCCAAAGGAGCCCTTCATCTCTGATGTCCTTTCCTACTATGTGCGCACTGGACAGCAGTCAGTTTATTTCACCATCTACTTTGTTAAAGTAAGATTATAGTTTATGTTTATAAATTTGTTTCTTAAATATCACTGAATTTTTTTTTAAATATGTCATCGATTTTTACATGTTGCATGTTTTTCTTTAGCTCACATTCACCAGCATGAAGGAGCCTGTGGAAGATGTTTTCCTCACCCACCTGGGGATGGAGTTTCCCGAGTTCAGACACCTCTCAGCATCAGTTAGAGGTAAATTGGATACACATATACATTATTTTTTCCACTTTTTTAATGTGTACATCTTTGCATGTACATGTGTGTGCATATCCCTGTTTGTGCACAGATTAGAGCACAAACTTTAACAACTTTGCCCCTTGTCTCACACAGATAAACATAAGAAGAGCTCAGGAGAGATAGCCGGAGCTGTTGTCTCGATGAATTATAAAAAGGTAAGTTGATTTTGCGGGACCTATGATTTCTTTATTATACTTGTGTCATCAGCATAACCAAATGTGTTATGAGTTACTGGAAGAATTACTCTGAATTTCAATGTGTATGTATGTCCAGGTGACATTAAGTGGCCGAGACGTTGAGAAAGGAATCTCATTGAGGATGTCAGGTGCTCAGATCAATGCTATTCCCTTGAGTGAGGCAGAAGGTATTATCTCAAACACATTCAGTATTTCAAACCTTTTGTATTTTTGATACTCTCTGATTTTGTGTTACGCTCATGCACATTTTTTGTCCTCTGTCTTTCTGTCATAGATCTGAACTGTTTGACTCTGACATTGAATGAATCTTCAACCAAAACTAAACAGAGCGCTGTGGTGAGGCTGTTCAGTACAACTCAAATTCTTCAACATTTAAATATCTCAAATGTTAAGGGATAAATCCTTACAAAGACTAATTACGTTAAAATAAATAAAAAAAAAATGTAAATGCATCATGTATAACAATAATTCAGTTTGGCTGTTTTTATCTTTATATTCTCAGGAGCCAACAATTCGAACCAGCAAGATCAAGATTCGCACTTTGGAGAGTCGATCTTTCACTGTCACACTGGACAGAGATTGTCGCAGGACCTACAGAGATGTGCAAAGGTAAGAGGGACTAACCTCATCTGAAGACTGGAAAAATAAATGTTGTTTACATGGCACTTTGTATAAATTGTAACAAAAGTTCAGCATTCATTTGTTTGAGAAATGGCATAATTGCTATCAAAGCACCAATCCATCGTAGAGTGCAGCCATCATGGATTTTAAAGTGGAACCCCACAATCTCAGCTTGATATTGTCTGTGTATGGGGCATGTTTGTGCAAAAGCTTGGTGCGTTTCTTTTCCTTTATAACAAAAAAAAAAATCTGTAAATGACAGTACAGAAGTTTCTTTGCAACAAACACTGATTGCTCTGTTTTGAATATGTTTGTGTTGTAGCATTGAGATCACGCCATGTCTTGATCCTGGATACTGTGTCCAAAAAGCCATGAGGTCCAAATTCAGCGTAACAGAGGACAAAAACCCAGGACTGAGCAAATACATGAACAAAGGACTTCCTCTGCCAATCAACACATTTGCTGGAATTATTAACTGACAAAATGGAGTAACACCACATGTAAACTTTAGATCAGCTCTACAGTTGGATTGCATGGATGGTTGTTTCTTCTGTGGAGAGAAAACCAGCTTGATACATGGAAAGACGAAAGGCATGGCCTTTAATGATTTTCTCCTGAAACACCTTTACGTCTGTGAGTAAGTAAAGTTACTTCTGATTGACTCGATCAGAAAGTAATAGATAACGCAGATTGCAATGGTGATCTTGCAGCTGATGGAACAAGTCACCTGAGTTTACATTAACAAGAACAAAGTTATGCCACACTGCCAACCATATTTGGCGCTTCATGAGTAAAGTCTGGTGCATACCTACAGACAGCCGGTCAATCTGATCGGATCAGATTGGAATGATGCATGAAAACAATATTGCAAGAGACACTGGAGAGAGTGGCAGGGAGACGCAAGGATGCAAAGATATGCACATATATGCAGCAAAGATTTCAGGACCACTGATAATGTCCAGTTATCCAATAATTATTAAAACTCTGCAGGCAGCCTGGAAAATGCGTTCCACTAAGTCATCACTTGGTTCAGATCAGAAGCAGTTTGAAAGGCTTGACTGCAAGTCACTTTACTTCATAAACACAGACACTACCTTTGACTGCCTCCATGACGGACAAACTCACAGTTAAAGACTGATAATAACATGCACACCCACTTGTCAGCTATTCATAGTTGCAAATTGTTGCAGGACTGGTACGATAAAAATAGAAAGCCTTTTTCTTTGCCGAATTAATCAAATCAGTTGTTATTTGTGACTTGTTACGTATTGTAAGCTGTTATGAAGGTTCAAAATGATTATTATTATCCTTGGATTTAGTGTTTAGAAATGTTTCAGAAACTGCCCTGAACCACACTATGCTGGAAGCAGAAGAACCATGTGCAATGACAGATATTACTACAGAACTGAGGTGAATTTTGTGTTCTTCTGTGTCAGACAGACATGGTTAATGCACTGAACAGGCTACAGGAAATAGCTGTGACACTTCAGGCTGCTGACTTAGTCTTCAAAATTGATGTCTACTCAGCAGTGTTTCAAAGCTGGTCTTTATTCATGTATGAGTGACAAAGACCAATGCGTTTGGGGAAGTGGGGGGGGGGGGGGGGGGGGGGGGGGGGGTGCACAGTGAGACTTGCACAAATCCAGTAAACATCCCAAAATTGTTGGCTGGAAAAAATCACATCATTATTGTGAAACTTTCCCATAGCACACAGTCATTATGCCTTCTATTTCGAACAAGCAGAAAAACACAGGTCTCTATTTTTGTTTTTTGTTTTTTTTAACCTGTGGTGAACGGACACTTACAATACTGTATTACATACCCAAAAATAGCCCTGGAGTCTTCTGCTAAAACAGCCTCTTAGATCAGATGTTAGGCATCAAAGGTCCAACAGCCGGAGGAACTGTGAGTGGTGTGTGTGTGTGTGTGTGTGTGTGTGTGTGTGTGTGTGTGTGTGTGTGTGTGTGTGTGTGTGTGTTTGTCTGCCTGCCTGCCTGCCTGCCTGCCTGCCTGTCTGTCTGTCTGTCCATATGTCCTTGCCTGGCAGGGTATTATCATGAGTTGATCATTTCAGTCACTGCTGCACATTATTTTCTTATGTCATATATATATATATATATAGAGAGAGAGATTGCTATTACACATAGAAATGTAATTGTGTAAATAAATGATTCTGTTTTGTAAAACAGTCTTTGTGTTTTTAATAAATGAGGCAAAAGTCTGCTTGAATCAATGACTTGTGAACTGAGACGATTTGCCTTGTGGCACCACAGTAAGCTTTCCTGTGTTGTAACTGCATCCTATAGCCACCAGATGGGGATGGTTCATTATGGTCTGGCCACCGTGGGGATGGGTTACCACAGGGAGCCTCCTGAACACAGCTCACAGTCAGACACCTGCCACAGCTGCTGGGGACTGCTGGAACATCTCGCTCTCTCTGCCTATGCAGGTTGGTGATTGACCAGTGATGACTCAGTGAGCTACAGCAACAAACTGAGGCTGCGAGATCCTACCCTGTAGTGTTCCTCGCTGTTTACCAGCCTCAGCAGCTGGAGGAGAGCAA
The DNA here is from genome assembly GCF_900963305.1 of Echeneis naucrates. NCBI lineage: Eukaryota > Metazoa > Chordata > Actinopteri > Carangiformes > Echeneidae > Echeneis > Echeneis naucrates. The sequence continues at coordinate 17,004,123 of NC_042511.1, forward strand.
AGAAAAGACAAGCTGCTTTTGCTGCTGAACCAATGGAAAAGAAGCAAGGGTCTTCTCATCAGTATGGATCACTGGAGCACACTCAATGGAGCAGAGCCGCCAACAAACCAGGTTACACAGCCAACGCACACTTGTTTTTTTACTTGTTGGTCCATTGACATTTTGTATGCATTTAGAATCAGCACTATATTTTCCAAATGTGTCTCTGTGCCCTGAGTTGTCACAATATGAACATCAGCAGAGGGAGTTACAGTGAATAGTCAATGTTGTGGCTTAGAAATGTTTGAAGACTGACTGTATTAGTATTTGGAAATCAATTGGCTGTATTTTCATATTTTTCTTATACTTAAGGGAACCTTTAGACCCAATAAGTATATTTTTGTAGTTGAAGAAATGGCATGAGCTCAGTAAATGTCAAGAAGCTACAGGTGTCGGTTCTTCTTGTGTGTGTGCGTAAGATTGATTAAGAGTAAGTAAGGGTCAGTCACTTGCCTCTCAAATGTTGAAAATATCAGACTTGACAGGACTGAGTGCAGACAAATTGGCTATTTGTGTATTTGTATTAGTCACAACTAACAATATTGTTGATTCATTATTTTTTCTGTTTTTATTTATTTATTTATTTATTTTACTTTGTATATTTCCAAAGCTGTGCAGAGTCTCTGTCCCTACACAGATTGTTTTCTTTCCTTTATTCTGGATGATTTCACTCTTACTTTATTCCTGTCATCCCATCCTTGGATCTCCAGTCTGGCTGATGCTGTTCTACATGATTAGACATAAAGCACATTGGGCCAATATGAAGAAGGGGGCTGGAGCTGGAGTAGAGACTGTAAAATGAGCTAAATCAAGTCTTCAGGTAACATGGATAAAAAGAGAGGCAGGATATGGGAGCCTTGGGGTGAAATGAGGAGAGGGTTGAAAGAGAGGAAAATGTTAAATGTGAGAGAGGGAGAATGGGGAAAAAGGTGTAAAGGAGAGGTCTAGTGATGACTCATAACTGCTCAGTGGCAGAATAATCTGTCCTAGACAGCCTCTGCAGCAGAACAAGTTGTCTCTAACAATGTAGGACTACATTAAACATCACTTCTGATATCATGCTGCATGTTTTCTTTATAGTAACAAACCTGAGCCCAGTCTGGTCCACTCCATGGGAATATCTAATGACAGCCAGGCTTGCCTGCATTTTTGATTCAATGTATGAACAATAATGTGTATGTTCTTGTTGGTATTGGCTGAGATGTGATGTTGTGTCAACAGCAGCTAGGCATCATTTCATCTTCTGAGAACATGCCGTACAAAAAAAGGGGAATGACTCTCATTCTGTATTTCTGATCCTTCACTCAATAACCATTAATAAATGTATACATTTCAATGAATAATTACATGATTGCTTTATCAAATGATTTTCCAGTTGAACTTCCACCTCGAGTGACATATATGAGTAAACTGATACGATGTGAATCACTCATTTAACTGTCAACAAGGCGAAGAAGCACATTTTTCAGAAATTTGAAGCTCAATTAAGACTACACTGCAAATGCAGTCATACAAATGTAAGTCTCCTCATTTGGCTCATTCAGTGTGCCATTATCACCTGCAAACATGACAAGCCTACTGACTGTTTAAACTGGCTGCGACTGTTCACTCGGTGCTGGCTCCTCTGCGGTGTCAAGGTTTTCCTGATGCTACACTGACGTCAGCCGGATATCATCGTGAAGAGGTCTGTCTGTACATCTCTATCCTTTTTTTATGCCACTCAAACCCGACTGCAGCTGCAAGCCACCAAACAAAACAACTAACCGAGGGTGTAAATCCATATAAACAGGCAATTATCACCAAGCATGGCCCATGTTTCTCACAGTGCTACCTTGAAGTCCGACAGGCCAAGTCGGACTCCTCCTCTACTCTGCATTTGTTGAAGCTGATGCAGATGGTGCGTCTTCACTGTGCTGAGTGAAGAGGCTAATCGTGAATGGCATAGAGCTATCACATGGCAGCAATTTACATAAGTAATGCTTTGTGTATACAGTGCCACAGGAGGAGCAGCAATATGTCTGCCAGTGGTTGTATTGGTTCCTCCCTGATGATTTCTGTCTGAGCCCCCATGTGGTGCAGCCCTCTGTGGGGAAGCGTCATTATCTGGGAGCAGGCACAGAGGATTTCCTTCGTTTATAAAGGCGTGACTGTTAGTCATGACAGACATATTTGAATGTCAGAGTTAATGAAATTGAATGCATGGATTTTCAAATGTATGGCTGAACAACAGAATCTTTAGGAATGGGGTTCAGGTGAATATTTGATTTATCCCCTTGCAGGTGGCAGAAGAAACATGGTTGGCGTGTTGATTGATATGTGTAAAGAGTCACATTTAAACAGAGCATAATTTTTATGTTATCAACCAGGCTATCGAGGCACCAACTGTGCAGGATGTGATTATTTAATTGCTTGAAAGTAGGGCTGCGGTGTGTGAAAGAGAATATTCCTACAGGGATCCCTTCATACCATCTCTTACAAATCATTATAATCTGGCCTGCTCTGTCTGGCTATGAACACTTATGCTGAAATGTTTAGATTGTCTACTTAAAATGAGTTAATATGTCTTGATTACTCTTGAGACAAAGCATTAATTGCATTAGATATATTATAATCCTTGCAAAACAAAAACGGCAATCGCATCCTGTGCATATTGAAGCAATGCACATGCAAGTCTATAGAAAGAACTTTAAAGCCTTATACTTTATTGACTATCAGTCAGTTGCTTAGTCCGTAACTTTGATATAATATACTTAAAAACCAAAATTACTGGGCTTATCTTTGAGCTTTTTTGTTTTGCCTGTTTTTCTAAACCCAAAGTAAACTGAATTTATTAGAGTGAATGGAGGAGGATATATTTACTGGGCTGTCCCACAAACCTGGGTTTCTGTAATTCATTCAATGACACGTGTGTGTGTGTGTGTGTATGTGTGTGTGTGTGTGTGTGTGCGTGCGTGCGTGCGTGCGTGTGCGTGAGAGAGAGAGAGAGTGCAGCCATGTGCGTCTTGCCAAATCCTGACAGATTGTAAACTGACTTTGATGGCCTGCTCTGCTCCTCATCAAGCAGCAATTTCAGGCCACATCTGGTGCAGCTGTTTATACAATTTGAATTGTAGATTCATAAAGAGATATTGTTCTGCGGTGCCAGATTAGATCTGAGTATTTATGTGGTGGCCTCTCTGCTTGCATGGTATTTCCCAGTCTGTTGAAGAAGTGCACACACACTTTAATTTAAAAAAAAAGAGAGAATGTGTGCTCTTTAATAGTTCTCTGTCGGACATGGTTTCTCTCATAACATTCATTCCTCCTTTTTCTCTCTCCACTTCAGAGGATGATGTGGTGTCGATGGCAGACTCCACCGTCACTGTGGAGGACATTGAGGGTGAGCTGTTTAAGATTGAGAGGATCAGAGATGTCTTGGTCAGGAGGGAGTCAGAGCTCAGATACATGTGAGTGACTTCACAACAGCAACTTTGCTTTTACTAGTTGACTTGCCTATTCGCTCAAATGAGATAATAACACAGTACTCCTGCCTGTTATTGTGTTACATTTGGTCTTAATGCAAGTTCCCTCCCACACAACTTACTTTTTGAATGATTTACTTTTGATAAAGTCAAGAATATGTTTGTTACACTGTCGCACAGATGGAAACAACAACTTCTGTGGATGACACAAATGTGGGTTTATTATGTGTAAATTTAAAAATTCAGCAACTTCTTTGCAGCTGCATCTCACATGGTATTCCCATAACCAAACCACAAATGCATGATGTCCTGTGGTCCAAAATAATCTGACTAATAACAACGTGAACACTGTGTGCTCTTACAATTTTAATACTTCCTCTGCAACCAAACACGCAGATGCTTTCCTGTCTTCCTCACTTGGCAAGGATTTAAGCCAAGATGTTGACACAGTCTTAAAGTTTATTAATAGTACTTGCACAACAATCTTGAACCAAATTGCCTCTTTAAAGCAGAAAAAAAGCCTAAGTTTTTGCAGCCGTTGAAAATTGTCAGTGGCTGCGGATCATAAGTAGAAATACTCAAAACTGCTGCTGCACTTTTAATATATAAATTAAAAATGATATAGTATTTTTTTTTTTTACTAGGCCTTATCAAAAAGAACAGACACAATTCTCGGACCTTGGACATTCTCATGGTATGAGAAATGTTAAACATATTATATATTATATTAATATAATAATATTATACATATTATATGAATCAATCAGTCCATATTGTTCAACCTCCTGAAAAAGGTCTCTTTGGACTGTGATGACTGCCCTTTCTCTCCAAGATTTTATAAAAGGTTGTCTCTGATCAATGTCTTTCTTAATCCTATTAAATCAAAGTGCTGTGTTCAGCCATTGCCAGGTCAGTCATACATGCTAGTGTTTTTAACAGTCTTCTGAAAGGTGCGACATAAATTAAGATTATCATTATCATTATCATTATCAATATCCTTCCTTCACCTTGTGATTTATATTGACGTAATAGCTAATGATTCATGCAAAGAAAATACTGTATTCATGTATGGGATTGTTGGGTAGTGGTGGCAGAGGGGTAAGTAAGGTTCCGGGATTCATTTATAAATGTCTAGTTTCCTAGTCAGTTTCCTAAAATTACCCATTTTTTTATGAAAAACCTGCCATTACGTCAAGGTCAGTTATTTAAAAAATTGTGAATGTTGCAATTGGAAAAAACTTGAATCTTTTTCCCGTTTAGTTGATTTATTTGTCAAAAAATTAGACAGGGACTTTTCAAGACAGAGCAACCCAAAGAACAGAAGGTACCACAACAAATCACACCATTTTACATAGCAGATTGCTCCATGGTATCTGGCACACATCACTCAGCAGCACTGCCCTTTATTCTTTCCTCTCATTTCTTTTCATCACACCCCTAGACGGCCCCCATTAAAATTTCAATGGCTTTACCTTTGCTTCCACTAAGCAGGGTAATGCATGGATATTTATTCATCTACTCCCCTGAAAGATAGACAGGGGGGCCACAGTTAGAGTCAAGTGTATGGAATGGCAAGCAAGAGTGAAGCAGATTAAATGGGAGAATGAAGGATTTGATGAGGATGAGGAGGTGGAGGAAGGAATGAACAGAGATTAAGAGTCATGTATTTTCTTTCCTCCGTGGGGCAGAAGCAAACAAATCCAAATATGTTTTCTTCTGTTGAGTTAAGTTAAGCAAGTCATTTGTATTCCGGCGCTCATGGTCATGTCCTCACCTATGAGTTTGTGGAGAGCATCTTAAATAATAAGTAGATGAGACACGGCGGCGAGGCCCTAGCTCTGCTGACATTGATGAATGTGGGTTATCTGTACATGTGAGTTTGACCCTGCACCTTTCTAAAAAAAAAAAGTTCAGCTGCTGCAAAGGTGAGACAATACCAAGTTTCCTCTGGTTAAGTTTCATTTTCCCTTTCAGGAGAGTCAAGATTTCATTCCTCGCTGCCCTGACAAGTAGAAAGTGAGTGAAGTGCAGCATGTGCGTTACTTAAGTTACTGCGTTTCTCTTTTGTACGGTCAACGCAGGATGGATGACATTCAGCTGTGCAAGGAGATCACTCGTCTGAAGAAGGAACTGCATAAGCTCGTGTCCATGCCAGGTCGGAGTTCACACCTTTCTTCATTTCACATTTATATAGAGAGAGCAAACAACAAATTATTAATGGAAAATTCACTTCTTTGTTTCAACAATTAGACTGGAGTTGGATCCAATTTTCATGCTAAGCTAAGCTAAAAATGTGCTGGTTTTAGATGTTAGCGTGATTCGCTCTGTGTCTAACAAGAAAATGGTTCATTTTATTTCGCAACCAATATATTAATGAACAGATTTCCATCACACATTTGTTTGACTCCCTATTGCTTTGCTAAATCAGAATTATATTTGCAGCTAGGCTAATCTGGGACAAACACTTGTCTGGCGTCTTCCTTCTCTGTGCTCCAGATAATGACAAGTCCACTGAGGACCGGCAGAAGGAGGAAGAGCTACTGCTGCAGATCCACAAGCTGGTTGAGACCAGAGATTTCTTGGTGGATGATGTCGAGTTTGAAAGACTCAGGTGTGCCTCCGCTTCTGTTGCTACAATCGTCAGGTTTTTTGTCACTTTAGCTTGTAATTGAACAATTGAAAATGAGAGAAAAGAAGCAGAGATGCAGTGCACGAAGAGTTCCTGTCCAATCTAACAGGTCTCGGTCTGATCCAAAACACTAAAGTTTGGCATTGGTAGGAAATCAGATCGACTCCTTCAATCACCGATCAGTGTCTGGGTGATGTAGACTGCTCAGGATCATTTTGGTACATCAGCCTTTACTTACTGTTACTGGCAAAGCGATATCTCAGTTCCTTCATATGGATGTTGTCATAAAGCAGCCCCTCAGTGCTATTAAATCACTGGAGCATTTCCTAAGGCACAGCGCCGAGAGTGTGTGAAACACAGAGCACACATCAGGGGGCCATTTTAATTTAACATGTGTCAGTGTGCGTCAGTGAACCCAGCAAATGTAGATGTTACAGGTTAGACAATCTGTTTGCATCTATTTTGCCGTTTTTGAGATGAGTCAAAGACCAGGAAAGTGTTACTGATGGGTTTGTTTGTATTTTTGTTTGGTTTTTATTATAAAATTTAAAGTCCTTGAAAAGAACTATATGTGTTCACAGGTTCTTTAACTTTCTGTCACTCACTTGCAATCTAGTGTGAGCTGGCGGCACAGAACCGATGTGGTTTTTTCAGGCGTTTTTTGTTTTTCCTCTCTGGACTTATTCTAAAGACAGTAGCAATCATTGTCAGTTTGTGTGAACAGCACAGTGTGCTGTGAAAGTGCTGAGGGGCTGCTGGTAAGGTGAGAGACAGGAAGCAGGAGAACAACGGCACTAATGGCTTGGTGGGAGGAGAGGATGTGACAACGCTCAAGGCCATGTTGTCTGTGCTGATTAAAAAAATACAGATTTTTTGTTTGTGTCTGTTTACAATGACTCAACATCTCTTCCCGCACTTTTTTGGTCATGAAATTATTTCCAAAACCAATGGACCTTTTGTTTTGTTTTTTTTTTTCCAGTAAACCATCATAGTGTAATGGACAGCGATATATAGTTTATCTGTGAAATGTGTTTGCGTGTCGCTCTGCACACTGATATTGAACACAAATATGTTCTCTCTATATACAGTGCCTGCCAGATTTATTGAATGAATCAGCTAAGCCTGCCAGAGTGGATCCAGTTTTGTGAACTCTTATCAAGCAGAAGATGCTCCATCTTTCTTCTTCAGTAATTTTGCAGTTTTCTTGAGAGAGAAAGAGAGAGAGAGTTTCTGAAATGTTTGGCCACTGCTCAGGGAACAAACCGCAAAGGGTGTGAACTATGGATCCTTTTTTACTTCTACATTAGTATGATCGCGGGCTCTCTCAGTTTATCCGTTGTGAAGACAACAGAAGATTTTGATCTGCAATCCAAGTGTTTGTGTATTCATGCTTTTTCATGAATTTTAAATCAGTAGTTTTTATGTATTTATACAGGGAGAAAGAAGAAGATAAAGAAATGGCTGATTTCCTCAAGTCCAAATTTCCAAGAAATATAAAGAAGACAGGTAATGAAGCATGAAAATAGTTTCAGCTTTGTTTTTGCATTAAGATTATTACAAAGATTTTACAACTGTATGCAAATGTGGTATTTTTATCTGCCAAATGTTTTTTGGGTTTGTTGTTTTGGTTTCATTTATTTGTTTATTTTTTGTATTTTATTTGTTATTGTTGCTGTTGAAGTTGTTTCACTCCTGAGGGCCTCAAAGCTTATACATCCATTGATTGATTCGCAATAAAATAGAAACAGAAGTATAGAAGCTGTGCCTCAGGAAAGAATACTATCTGTTTGCTACTATTTCATTGCTGAAGGAGTGTGTGTGTGTGTGTGTGTGTGTCAGTGAGAGAGAGGGAGAGAGAATCAGAAACATAAACTGTCTCATTTTTTAAAAGAATATCTCATCAGCCCCTATCTGTTCTGCAGGTGTACCAACCAGGCGGGTTGCATCCAGGGCTCAGCAGACATCCTCTCCTTTCACCAAAACTGGCCTCACCCTGCTGAAGGAGTGCTGTGGCTTCACATGCGCCATCATGTAGACTGGACATGGAGAGCCCCGCTATCGGGCAGATACAGGGGCCACAAACCAAAACGAGCCTTCCACAAGAGTCAGTATTTCGGGTTTAAACTTTCCAGTCCAACAGAGACTTCTAATCATGGACAGCACATGGGAGGATTTCCCACGTGGAGAGCATGGGGTGATGTAAAGTTGATGGGGGCGTGTGTTTAATGCAGAGACTCAAGTTTGTCTTCTTTTGGATCTGTTTTCCTCTTCCATTACATCCATAAATGATTTTATTCTTTCATTCTCTGTCTCTGCTCTCCACATCTCCCTTCTCGCTTATATGTTCATTCTTTCCTGTTTGTATCACTGCACAGTTAACTTCTTATTAACGTTTTTCCAGAAAAAAAAAAAAGAAAAAGACCCTTAACACACTGTATTTATTTCTTCCTATATGGTGTGAAAGAAGCACAAGTCAGCCACATATGGTGTTTGGTATATACTAATTGGTTTCAACCAGCACAGCACGCCTATAAGTTTCATCCTCGAAGGCATTGAGCTACGATAACTGTCAGTGCATATTAAAAAGTAGCTCTCCTGGAGGAGTCAGCAGGCCAGTCTAGGCACTGCTGGAACTTGATAATTAGCCTTGCTGAGATACCACTAATGAAACTGACATTAATCGAGAACTTTGCTGGGAGGAAGTTGCCTGTGATTTGGCTCCATCTGAATGGATGTGACCTTTTTATATGTGGTGGATTGTGACGAAGGAGCAGCTTTCTTTTCCCTTTAAGAATAATTACTAATATTTACTCATATCTGCCTTTTCATATTTCCATCGGTCTTGATGGAAACCCTCCACGCTTTAGGCTGTAGTTATTGTTATTTAATTTTTTTGTGTGTTTGTTCCCATTGAAAAGCATTATACAAAACAATTTTTGTTTTTTGTTGTTGTCGTTGATGTTGTTTTTCCCCCTTCATTTGATTGTACTTTGTTAAACATTTTTCAACACCTGGTATAGTACTTATAGTATATTGTATGGTAGCCGGGCGAAACTCAAGTACCCGATTATATCTCTGCTGCTTTTTTAGTATTTGGCCCAAATATATACCTTGGCTGATGCTCATAAACCAGCAGTTTAAACACCCGAGATATGGGGCACAGGGATGTAGCGGCCAATCAAAATAGGAGAGACGATCTCTCTGTTGCCAAGAAGAATAGTTGCCATAGCAACCATGTATACTCCATATCTTGACAATTAGACAACAAGTAAGGTTGGACAGGTCGAAAGAAGAACAGACCATATAGACATGGTCAATGAAGGAAAGGATTTCAGGATTGAAAACAGTTCAACCATAATCTGGCCTTTCAATGTCTCTCCAAACTAAACTAAAAATGCACGTCTGCTAAGATGTGATTCTATTCTTTATTTTTTATGTTTGTTCTCAACTTGTCCTTGGGATGGTGGCTACATTGATACATCTGTCTCTTTCAATCAATCAATAGCTCTCTTGATATTCAGTCTCAACACTTTCACAGACGCTCTGAGTCACATGTCACCCATCAACTCTGTCTAGTGCCGTCAAGGAGGTTCACAGGGGAATTAGAAGTCTCAGTAATGTTGAAACAGCAGATAACAGCCATGGCAGAAAAACAATTGTATGGGAGTAGAAATGAAAACTTTAAAGGGGAAATATGCTGAAAGCAAAAATAATTTTGCCAAAACAAATCCAAGACAGTTCAGATTATCTGACCAGGTGAAAACTGATGAAATATAGTTTAATATATATTATTATATATTAATATTAATATATTAATATATATTATGAATATAATAATATAATATCCTCAGCAGTAATTATTTTTTGTGGGGAGATGTATTTCTGCTCCTTAGTTTTCACATCTAAATATAAGGCCAGCTGTTTACAGCAGCTCAAGGGTCTGTTACACCTCCCTGTCTATACATTTAGTAAAGTCAAGGAGATATTCACAAATTTTCTATGGAAAATGCTTAGAAACATGGACGAGACCACACAGCCTCATAGGGAAAGGCACCCAGGATGTCATGGGATGGGGAGTCATGGAGAGAAAATCAAACAGGAGGAAAGGCTGCAGTAGCCAAGAGCAAGGAGGATGAAGAGAAGGCGAAAAAGCCAGTGGGAGGGCACAGAGTTAGGGGGGTCTAATCTTCAGTGTGAGTCATCCTTCGCGGAAACATTGTAAGTTTCCACAAGGGCAGCTTTTAGTGAACACCATATGAAAAGGGCAGGCCTGTCATTCAAACACCATAATCCTGTACAGTCTCTGCACAGCTTCCTGTCAATGGGAGGATGTATGAATGTATTCTGTGCGAGAAGTTAATGAGAGGGAAAATCAGTGTGTGTGTGTGTGTGTGTGTGTGTGTGGTACATGTACCTGTGCTTGTTTTTCGTGCTGAGCTGGAACACTAGGAGGATAACGAGGGGTACTTTATCTGTCACTGCTTTGTTACTACGATTACAATGACTTGACGGTATACTCTCGCTTCTTCTTTCATTTGAGGTGCCATGAAACAAACTTTGCTCCAATTTAATGCAAAGCTGCATGTGCTGTAGAGTGTCTAGGAGAAGACTGTAGGGACCTGTTTTTATAATGATCAAGGTTTCTTAATGTTCTCAGTTAAATCTGCAAATGAAATAAATTCAGTCTTATCTCAAGATTCTGTCTCATTATTCCGATTATTCAAAAGTCTTTCAGCATGTGGGCTGGCCAGTCGTATCCCTAAAATTATCTTTAAATGTGCCAAAACATCTAATTGACCTGTATTTGCTACGTCGGGAAATGAGTATTGACGAAAGCAAATCAAAGAGCACAATTATCAGACCTCCATCAGCCGTCTTCCCCAAGGAAGCAAAGTATTTCCCAAAGAAATTAGAGCTTTTACTGAAATCTATTCATCCATCCATCTTCTACCGCTTTTCTGTTTCCAGGTCGTGGCGGGTGCTGGAGCCAATCACAGCCAATGTTCTGGGCAAGGGCAGGGTACACCCTGGACAGGTCCTTTGCTGAAATCTAATTTTGGAATACCTCTGTCCATAAAAAATTAACAAAACTTTTTGGATTCTAACTTCTATTTTTCTATAATTCAATTAGTCACACCTCAGAGCTATTTCGGTGCTTTGCCTGAAATTCGATAAAATCAAGTGAATCAAATCAAAGTAGCTGACCAGGGAGCTGGTGTAACTTTCTAGCTGCCCAAATTGCATATAGCTCTGAGAAAGTTTTCAGAGTTAAATGTAGTTTAGAAGTTTAGAAGGCAGATCTTGAGTTTGATTGACACTCCTCTGTCACTATGGGGAGGTGGAAGATTTCTTTAATGACTTATGTCGGGACCTAGTTGCATGTCAAAAAAGATCTGCTCTGCAGACTGAATTGTTCCCGTCCAGATATGGCCCCCACAGTTTTATATAATCTTTCATTGACAGGAGAGCTCAGTGTGGCTGGTTTTTAGTATACAAAGATAAACAGACTGAAAAAAAAAGGGCAAGTGGAAAATTTCTTATCGACCACCATGTACAGTGCAAGCACAATAAACTCAGTGACCGGAAGCTGAACAGGCTCAAAATCACAAAAACTGCTTATTTGAAATTACACATTTATTATTTCCTCACTCACAATGAAAAGCATGACTTGGTAAGATGAGTTTAATATTTCATCCACTTTCACTGTTTGATGATTATCTCTCACTTATTTCCATATTTGCTCCAATTGCTGTGTTTTTGCATCATATGCTCTCTTTGCTCCACTTTGTTAATGTCTCCTAACATTTAACACATTCATAGTTGAAATGCAACCAACAGCAGCATATCTTGCAGTTGCATGAATACTGAAAATGCAAAAATTAATTACAAATTCTATAAATTTTTGCTTGAGGGCCTACAGGCTTGAAGAACTGAGTAATACATCTATGTTTTTAAATGCGTTGTACATCTCTAAATCCAGGTATCCCATTTTTGGAACATTTAGCCTGTATTTGCTTTTATTTTTTGTTGCTGTTGTTTAACAAACATTTTGTGCTTCTTATTGGGAGTCTTTCTTGTTACAGAGTCTCTACGCTGAGCTTGATCCATTAAAAACAAAAGGAAATGCTGACATTTTATGTACCCAATACTGTATTACAATAATCTCTATATTAATGTGCAATGATTGTAGAGCACCCAGCTGCTTTTGATTTGAATGTTAATAATCAAAGACCATATTTTACTCTCTGTGCAGGTCATTTCAAGATTTAGTTGAGATCGAATGTAAAATGTAAACATACTGTGTGTTGAGCTTCTTAAAAATATATATATTCATCCTGCAGTAGCAACTGAGGACACCTCCCCATGTGTCCTCAGTGATATTCTTCTGTCATCTGTACTCTGAATAAAGTTAGTTTGTTACAGCAGCCTGTGTAAATACTCAGTGAATATAATACCCAGTATGATGGTGATGCTACTAGCCAGCACAGCCAATCCCCAAAAATGTGCCCAAAGGTGGAAACATGCTCTTTAAAACAACATATCATTTAGGGTTATGCCATAAATAATAAGCAAAACAAAAACCGAAGTTTCCACTGATGAGTTGTTTGGTGCTTAAAAGCAGCAAAAGAATGGGAAAGAGGCCTTTTGGTAGAGTGTGAGTGAGCCTGGACGCTGAGAAGAAAAAAAAATCAGTTTTCATGCTCTGAAATGCTTGCTGGAAAAACTTCTTTGATCCTCATTTGTCCTGGCTTATTAACAATCCACTGACATCTCAGCATTGAGGATGCCAGCTGCTGGCGTGCAGGCAGCTGGAGCCTGCCTGCTTTTATTCTTTCATGTCGAAACATATATATATATATATATATATATATATATATATATATATATATATATGTATATATATATATATATATATATAAGATATATATGTCTGTGTGGATATGTATATTACAACATACTAAATATGTAAACATATTTACGTTGCAAACTCTCCAACACATTGGCTCTAAAAGCATTTTGACTGTGGTGTGCTTTAGTCGTAGTTCATGTGACATGCCTTCACGACAGAATCACGCACTCTCTGAATAAAATCAGAAAAGAATGAATCCCCATGAAGACTAATGGTTTGGATGGGGAGAGTTATTTGCCACTGTGTTTGCAGTGTCTGACGCTCAGGGGGACCCAGGTGGAGCTCGGGTTCTCTCTTGCGGTCTGATGAAGTCAGTGCATCTCGGAGATGAGCGCTGCTCCTCCGGTGGAGCCGGATCGGGATCCTCGGCCAAGTTGAGTGTTACACGTCAGTGGTGAACCTGTACTGGTGAGCGGACGTGTACGGAGCGCGTCAGGCGGTTCCCGGATGCACCGAGCGGAGACATGGAGCGCGTCGTGGTGGAGGTGCCGGTCAACAACGGTGAGATACTTTACCTCGTCCACGTCTCACGCGCCGCTCTGCTCACATCAACGTCTCCTAAATGGCGTTTGGTGCTTCTGCAGATCGGCGCACAGACGCTCCTCCTCCTCCTCCTCCTCTGACGCACCCGGCAGGAAATACTGGTATCTTCTGTGTGGCTGCAGGCTAGATGCCTGCTTTATGTGTGTCAATACTTTCAGCAGTTTGCAGAGGGGGGCCGCGGTGACAGAGCTGCGGTCATCTGCTGTAGTTAAATAACGTGCAGTCATAGAATTCACTTTACAAAGACAATCCGAAAGGCTTATGTGCGTAGAACATGAATCAAGTCGTGCCAGAAACGGCCAAGGTTTTGTCTGTAATGAAATAAAAACTGCTGATTTTACAGTGACACCACTTGGTACAAACCACCATTGAAAACATAGCAACAGTGATGAAAATGTGGCCTAGAACTGAATCTATTTGTTTGTCAAGAAGGTTAAAGGTCAAGGTAAATCCGGCCCGCTGTGTGAAGGATGGTTTTCTGATTATTTCCAATTATCTGTATCAGTTATTAGATCGTATTTACAGTATTGAATCTTAATTTCTTCCGTTCTGTCCCCAAATTCAGGTTTTACCCTTGCCAGCCCTTCTACGCCCCCAAGGAAGCGTCAAGTGCGCTTTTCAGCGCGACATGACATCATCCTTTTGCGAGAGGTCATTGCTCAGAACCCTTTTGCCTCAAAAGAACCAGGTTAGCCAATTTTTTTAAACATTCAGCCACCCAACAATTTAAAAGTTTATGAAATAAGAGGGTAGTAGCATGGAAAACAGGGGCATGCCTGTGTATTCATGAGCTAATTTGATACAAGAAAAGTTAATGGCCTACACTGTAAATTAAGATTTTTGGGAATGTTTTTCAGGGCGGATCTGGGCCCGTGTGGGGGAAATCATCACAGCTGCCCTGCAAGATGAAAATTTTGAGGTGGATGCAAGGAGATGTAGAGAGAGGACCATGTTGCTCCTAGACTACTACAAGAAGCAAGACTTTCCCAGCCTTCGCAGGTCGTGCATGACGCAAAAGGAACCGTATATAAGAACAAATTTTTCTGAGAATATAAAGGCCATGAAAGGAAACCCAAAGTGTATATTTGTGTGTATGTATGTTTGCATTTGGTGTATTCAGGTTTGGAACAGACAGGTTATATGCCCAAAAGGAGGATTTGCTCCATGAGGTTTTGGAGCTGGAGGCAGAGAAGGGACTCTTGACCAACAGCGAGGGCACAAAGTACCAGGTGGGAGTCAGCGGTGTGGTGCCTACATAAGGACAAGGTTGACAAAGTCACCACCAGCAAGAGAAACGTATTTTTACAGAAAGTATTTTAGTTTCATTGAGCTGGTTTAGAGGAGCAGACCAGCGATTTCAGACTGACATGATTATTAAAACCACAGACTGTGCTATAATCCAGATATCCCCAACCTTTTGCCTTAATTTAAAGATGATTTCTCATTTTTCGATTTTTCGATGTCTGTAACCTCATTTAACTTCAAGTTGAAGCATCTCACTTTACCATCTGTCTTGAAGATAGTGTATCTCCTCTAATTCTTCACTGGAGCTTGATATAGCTATAGGAACTGAGAAGCAGTTTTGCTATCTTCTGAGGAACAAGCTTGGTCACTTCCCTTTTCATCAAGTCTGCTGACTGCTTATCATTAGTAGTATAGTGACCAATTTTCTTTAAAGTTCCCGTCGAAGGTACTGATAGTGATATAGTGATCTTGTCCTTATCGTTTCCAGGATGATGAGCTGAGAAAGCGAACAATTGAAGAATTAACTCTGCTGGAGCAGGACAAACCCAACATTACTTCCACACAAATACCCACCGCAGGTAAACACAGATTCAAGACACTTCGACTGTTG
Source organism: Echeneis naucrates (assembly GCF_900963305.1). Classification (NCBI taxonomy): domain Eukaryota; kingdom Metazoa; phylum Chordata; class Actinopteri; order Carangiformes; family Echeneidae; genus Echeneis; species Echeneis naucrates. The sequence goes on from NC_042511.1 coordinate 17,019,560, forward strand.
CAGCCTCTGACAAGCAGATCACAGTGATGTTTCTTTAATCTTTGAATATGTATTGAATATTGGATCGCGAATATCAGTAATTATTGTAAAAGTAGTGGAAGACTCAAGTTAAGGTGTTGGATTCACGCTGGTAACATAAGATTTCTGTTTGTTACATTGTAAGAAGAGAGGTATTTGGAAGCAATTGGTTTCTCTTTATTCATCCATTTTTGGTCATTGTACTTGACTCACAGTGGCAGGAGGCTGTTAACAGTAACTGAACCAAACCGGACTTCATTAGGCACTCATGAAAAGGGTGGCTCTTTAATTATTGTACTTATTATAGAAACTCAAATCCTATCATTTTGATGTGATAACTGCAATAGCAGCTCTCGTATGAGATACACAAGTCAATTATCCAATAAGCAAATTCAAGTCCTATCGCAGCAGAACCAGAAGATGATCATGAAGAACTAGCTGCTCTGTCAGCGGCGCCCACTGCCAAGCGACCCTGCCAGTGCTGCTGCCAAACCTATTCAGAGATTCTCAGCTTCCTGGAGAAACGCTCAGAGGCAGAACAACGATTACGCGAAGAGGAGCTTTCCCTTCGGCGGGAGGAACTAGAGATTCAGAGAAGTACATTAATAAAGCTAGCCAACAAGGGATGGGTGATGGGAAATTTTCGCTAATATGTCCTTTCTCTTGTTCTCAGGTAAGATCGCTCTGGAGAGGGAACGTCTGGGAGCTGAGAGAAAAGAGAGGGAACGCAGATTTGAGCTGGAGAGCCAGGAGAGGCAAGTCATCTTGGATATACTAAAAGAGAAGGTGCTGAAAGGTTGACAGAATGGAAAATAAGGAAGTACAAAGTTAAAAAGAAAAAAAAATCAAAGGTCAATGGTGCTTTGAGATTTCATCTGTAGGAAAATATACAACAATTTGTCGTGACCAAATGATTTGATTGAACACTAGACATTTACTGATCGCCAATACAGTAGATCCCGATAAAAACTAGGTTAAAAACAGGTGGATAATGATATGTCAGAACAAGTAAGGGTGTGGTGTCATAGGTGTGGTGACTGTGATCCCATTGACAGTATTGTGTGTGGAAATGAAAGCTGTATATTCATGAGCAACATGAATAATAACATTGAAGTTATGATGCAGCTCAACTAAAGCCTGTAGCACTTGCCATATTAATGACTTTACACATGCCTTGTTTAGCCATCACTTTTTCAGACTTTTTGATTAAATTAGTAAAACTATATTTTACTGACTGTGAAAACGGTTAATACTGCAAATTGAATAGTAAGCACTTTTGTAAAAAAAAAAAAAAATATTAAAACAAGCCATAAAGTTTGTGAAAATAAGCTAAGCCATGATAATATCATATTTTTCCTATTAAAGTGTATGTAAACATTATCTGTTTAAGTTGTTGTATTTAGGTATAGTAAACTGGTCAAAGGTCAATTTTTAAACATGACCAGTTGTAATGTTCCACTAATTTGTAGGTCATTTATTTCTCCTTATTAGTTATTAGATATTTTAGTTTTTACCACATGGCAGTTGCTACTGTGGCATTCTGTGCTTTAAATTAAATACAATGTTTTTTTCTGAAGTTCTCACAACCAAGTCTATGCTGTAACAAATAAAAGAAAGCGTGTTTACCTGAAAAGAACATTTCTACTCACAAAATAAAATTAAATGTAAGTGAAGCTTGTGTCCCCTCTTGTCCTGGTTTGTGGCATCATACTGTCCAAGACAGAACTTCCATGTCAGAAGCTTGATAGTATGGTGACTTAAACATTATTTTAAAAGAACAATTAAGATTCAAAACATTTTTTAATTGTTTCTGAAGTTGATTAAAACTTTTCCATAGTCTTAACAATTTCAGATAATGTCTTCAGATGGAAGTAGTATTAATATTTCCTTTATCAAAAAGACAGTGAGGTTTATATGTGAAGAGGAATATATATGAGGATTTTGAGGTACCTGCACTTTGCTGATGTATTTCCATTTCGTTATCTGTTAACTTTTCAAAAACTTTGACAATCTCGAAAAGTTTGATACTGTTTAAATAAACTAACAAGAAAATTAGCCAAGATGACTTCCAACTCAACATTTCACCTGCATATTACATGCACACTTTAAATTGACAATTATGCAATAGTGGCTATATTTTATTGATGCTACTGTATATGTATACATCTAAAATAAATATTTTGCACTGAAGAGCCTCCCTTAGAGCTTCTATCTGCAGTTGATCACTCTGTTACTGCAACATTGCTTGGCTGAAGACCCAAAAGAAAAAAAAAAAAAAAAACAAACAAGAACACAACGACCATCACTTTTTTTTTTATTGAAGCCATGCCACTTTAAAAACAGGTCACACAAATCCCACGCACTGATTGGTCAGGATTATTCGCACACGCCCTTTGTCGATTGAGCGTGCCGGCTGATTGGTTCTCTCAAACATCACTCACTCTGTTCCATTGAACGTGCGCATGTGGTGGTTTTTTTTGTGTGTGTGTTTTTGTTTTTTTAATTTTCTCTACAGTTTCTGTCGCTGCTGTGTGCGTCGTTGTGAGCTTTCCAGCAGCAACAATTTGAATGCCAACAGCAGACTTGAACTCTCGCGTCTCAGCAGCAGCGGAGGTTCGGCAGGGTACTGGTCGTCGTCATAGTAACAAAAACCGGAGCCTTCGTCGCGGAGACGGTTAGGACTCGGTGGCCCTCGTGGAGACCCGGGGCTCAGCTTTCCCTCGGGTTCGGGGTCTGTGGTGGTATCAGGAGGAGGGGGGAGGAGGGCTGCTGGACGTGGACTCCATCAACAGCACGTTTGTGTTTGTGAGCTCCGGTTCGGACTGCTCGGCTCTCTGGGTGTGTTTGTTTTCCTCTACTTTGAGATGCGCGTGCACGGCTGACAGAGAAACCACCAGGTGCTCAAGTTTTAGCTGCTCTTCAAAAGCACGATCTTCTTTCTTTCCTTTTCCTTTTTTTTTTGTTTGTTTGTTTTTTTTTTTTGGACGAGTCAAAGGAAACGTGCCCAGATTTCGGCGCCGACTCCTAAATAAACATGCCTATAAGGCGTTTTGGGAGTCACAGGTCTCTGGTCCCTCAAACTCCGAAGCTGTCGTACGGTTATAAAAAAATGAATGTTTCAAGAAGTGGATACCGCGTTTTTTCTGCCAACTCCACCAACGCCTGCACCGAGTTGGCCAAGAAGATCACAGAGTGAGTGTTGGCTTGCTTCACTGTGAAATGTGCCTGTGATCGTTTTGTGTCCGTGTTACTCAATGTGACTCCGACAAAACATTTGGAATTCATTTCCAGTTGTGGGTAACCTGAGGCGGTATGGCGTGTACGGTCTTTGAATTCAAAGCAGATCAGCGAGGTCTCACGAACTTTAAACAACAATGAGGCTCCATGTTGTCAACAAGATGATGATGATGATAATGATGATGGCGCAAAACTTCATTCTACATAATTTCAGCTCACAGCATCAGTTTAAAGGGAGAGGGACCACATTTCTCCCATTAAAAACAAAACAGAAACACATGTTGCAGTGCACGTTTAATGTTTGACTTCATTATACATGACTAGACTAATGGGATGAAGAATTTTCTTACCAAATGTATTTTTTTTTTCGATTTAACAGTCTATAACGAAGTAATGGTATCCGTCATCATTGCATTGAAATATATTACTATTCCTTTGATTGTCTGTACACAATGCAGACAGGTTATATGTAGTTTTCCCGTAGTTTAATGCATCCACTGCAGAATTTGGCTTGCCACTTGCATCTACAACTGAAGTTACTTCATAGTTGATCAAACCGGCAAATGAAAATGTAACCTAATAAATGCTTGATTGATTGAGCCAATTATTCTATTGCTGTAAGATTAATGTTATTAAGGTTAATGAAGCTTTACCCTCCCTAACCGTCATTGCTCATTGCCAACACTTTACAGTAAACATGAAAGATTGTCAAATTTGAATATGAGAAATATTGGCTTTTGTCCACTGGGTGTTGGCATGGGAAATTCAGTGGGCCTATCATTGAGAATCGTTGAAATGAACTGAGGACAACCGATCCTGTCCACACAATAAATACAGGTTTAGCTCAAATCAGTTTTCCTTGTTTGACAACATCATCACATTATTAGGGAGATTATGTTTTCATTTAGGAGTTTTTTGTCGACCAAAGGTAAACACAAGCACACAGAAAAATGCTAGTGAATTCCATTCTGAATTTTTGCACTGAGGTGCACTTGTCATGACTGAGCCCTGTTCAAATTCCTGTGGGACAGAAGTCATCCCTATTTTTCATAACCATCTAATTCTAAATTTAATTTGACTTCATTGAATGTAACTTTATGCACTATAGTTGTCATTAATGATAACAATATATCTAATATTCAAATAGGATTGTGGTTGAGTAAACATATCGGGTGAGGCTACAGTGACAGAGGCTTGTCTTACCTCATGGGATTCGTTCTACTTATCTTGGCAGAGCCTCTCAGTGTCACCAAGCTAAGTCCTGACAGTCATCAAGTTCGTTATTTATAACAGATGTGGTTCAAAGCTGTTTTAGTTTGTGCCCAGGGGCTCAGCTTGATTTATGATGTTTGGGCTTGTTTTGAGATTCATATATTACAACGCACTAAATTAAGATCAGCTCAGCGCAAGTTTGTGCCAACCGTATGGATTCTGTGAAGTTTTCTGCCTCTCTAGGATTGGTAATAGATTCCTGAGCCTTATTTTATCACTGTGGAGGGATTTTTTCCCATTAGATCACTCCTTTATAATAAATTACCTTGGCAGTCACTCGTTGGTTCAGTGTTCTTTTTTTTTAATAGTCATTGGAAATGTATCCTACTGTCAACACCCAAAAGTTAAAGTTAATGTTGTTTCTGGGAAATGACTGACCCAAAAAAAAAAAAAAGAAAGTAATCAGTCAGTCAGTAATCAACAGGTGTAGACTTTGTTGCAAATCCTTTTGTGATATGCATTCTTATTTTTAACACTTCAAACTACCCTGTTTATCCCTCCCGCAGACGCCTGGGTGTGGAACTGGGCAGGTCGGTTGTTTATCAAGAGTCCAATAAAGGTAAGGCATGCTAAGTATCTTTGGGGATTAGCTGCGATTAAGTGTCATCTATGTTGACTTTGTGCTTGAAAAAGAAGTTAATTTTATTACTGTTTTTCCAGAGACCAGAGTGGATGTGAAAGAGTCAGTCCGTGGACAAGACATCTTTATCATTCAAACTATTCCAAGGTTAGACTGATGGTTTTGATGCTCATGATACCTGAATACTTCATATAATCAAAAGAATTCTAATGCAATACAACACATAATTTATCTTTTGCCTGAAACAAGTCAATCATCAAGTGAAAAAAAAATGCACTAACTGCTATTGATTTTGTTAATCGGTTATATGTTGTGAAGAAGAGGCATGCCCTGAAAGATAACCTGTGGTCACAGGAGGGAACATAATATTTTTGAGTTCTTTCCACTGATTGTGTGCAGATCCAGAAGGCCATTGACCTGTCTGTGGTTTCAACAAAGTGTTGAGGCCAAAATGGCTACATAGTTGTCTGTTACAGTAACAGCACTGTACCTTTGAAGTCATGAAACAGTCTTTACAATCAAAATACCAGCCACTGTGGTGGCTAATCAGTTTTGATTCCTAGTCAGAGAGGAGCAGATTCTGTCTCAGGTCATGTGAAAACATCAATTAGCACAGTGGTTTTGACATCATGATCACTTGCATAATCCCTGAAATGTATGTGTTGTTTGTCAGAGATGTCAACACAGCTATTATGGAGCTGCTGGTTATGGCTTATGCCCTGAAGACGTCCTGTGCTAAGAACATCATCGGAGTCATCCCCTACTTTCCATACAGCAAACAGTGCAAGATGAGGAAAAGAGGATCCATCGTCTGCAAGCTGCTCACATCCATGTTAGCTAAAGCTGGTATGGGCTGGAACACAACTGGAATGCTGTGCTTTTTGTAATCAATGATTTATTCATACCAGTTGAATTACAGCACAGCCTATAGTCAGAGAAGTGAACAGATGTGTGCTCATCTCATCACAGATGGTTGTATATCCAGAGTGTGTGTTTTTTTTTTTTTTTTTGTGTTATGACTCTGGGCCAGTGGCAGTGTTTCAAGATATAACTTGATTTATAACAATCAATGAGGAATTGTACAACCTTGCTTGATATGCAAATTCAGATGTACTTTCTTTGCTGCCATTTCATCCATGCTTTAGACAAAGGGAGAATTTGCTTAGAAGCCATAACAACTTTAGTGTGTACTGAATATGTCTGGTGTTGCAGGGCTGACTCACATCATCACCATGGACCTCCACCAGAAAGAAATCCAGGGCTTCTTTAGTTTTCCTGTTGACAACCTCAGAGCTTCCCCCTTCCTCATCCAGTACATCCAAGAGGAGGTGAGGGTGCATTATAATAATGATGTGGCTCTTTGGCAAACAGGCACAGTGTAATGAAAAACAAAAGTTCAAATATAGTTATGACTGTCATGATCAAAGCTTGGCAATAGTGTCTGTCTTTCTCTCAGATCCCAGACTATAGGAATGCCATAATTGTTGCAAAATCCCCCTCAGCTGCCAAGAGGTAAGAAGCGATCCTGCTTTTATTTCCATTTATCTCTGCTATGATACTGTGCGAACTCTGCTCTCTTTGCCCATGTATTTGTATTGTATTTTGTGTTTGTCATTTTCTTTAATTCTGTGTCGTCTTTGCCTTCTTCAGAGCTCAGTCCTACGCTGAGAGGCTGCGTCTTGGGCTGGCAGTGATGCACGGAGAAGCCAATCATTCAGAGTCAGACATGGCTGATGGTCGAAACTCTCCCCCCTTGTTCCGCTCTACCACAGGACACACTGGGCTGGAGCTGCCATGTAAGAGACACAACATGCCTGCTCTCACAAATTTCACTTTGTTTATTTATTTATTTATTTTTTCATATAATCTTTGACAGCTATTTACAGGCTTTGGTTTTGGCATTGTTAAAAAACCTTGTGTTGATCAAAATGTTTTGATCACTGTGTTGTCTTTTTAAGGCATCAGGGATGTGCCTTTTATTTATACATATCTATTTGTCATGAATGTGTAATTTTTCCTCCCAGTCCAGCAATGACTCCCAGATCTGAATGGCTGTCTGCTCAGTCATAAATTGATTTCCCCAACAGGAATGATAAACATTATGTTTATTCAAAACATAGTTACTGTGTTCAATATTACAATGGTACAGATGGACAAATTATACTGTATAATGATGCAAAAAAATTGCAACTACTGACCCATTCTGCTGTATTTTTGGGTGATGTGAAGAGCTGTTATTTCTAGTAGAGGGCTTGCATTTTGAGCTATATAGTCCTCAAACCTTGAGAAAAGTGACTGTGAAGACACAAAACACAAAAGTTAGAGAGCTAAAGTTTTGATCCCTGAAATATGACAGGATAAAACCCTATGGCATTCTGTTTTTCTTTCACCTCCTACTTAGGATCTGTAGCAGGGTTGACCTTTGCTCACAGTTTCTAGTTCAGCTGCCTAAAAAGGCAAGCTTAAGACAAGTGTAATGGCAATGCTGGACCTGTAATCACACACTCACACACAGTTTCTCTGCATGTTTCAGGCCAGCCCTGCCTTAGGCGTTGTTTTAACCAACTTTGAAATACTACAGTCACTGATATTGCACCCCTTTTCTGCCGCTCCCCATTTTTTTCCCCTTCCTCATTTTACTTTGTTTTGTTTCCCCCCGTCTTCAATTGAATTTACCATCCACTTCCAGGCCCCCTCTGATCCTGAATACATCTGTCCTGTGGTTCTGAACCTCCAATGACCAGGAGTTTGCTTGTGCCTTGTAATGTTTTGTCTGTTTGTCATATACCTGATTAATAATATTTATACCATCCTGTCTTTTGCGGCAGCAAGCAGCAGACATCATGTCTCATTGCCTGGGATAGAGCTCCCAAGTATGAACATAATGCTTGAATCCACTCCGGGTTCCTGTTTACTGTTCCTCTCTGCATGGAAAGAGTGGATGAGTTACTGAGGACTTCCTCTTTATTTTACATCTGGACACACAAAAATTAAATGAGTGATCCTGAAAGAGTTTTTCAATGCTGGAAATGAGGTAAAAATGCTAACGCCAAAATAAACATAGACACCTGCGTGGTAAGCCTTGAGCAGCACTGATAAAAAACTTTCCTCTATTTATGCAGTTTATCTGGCGTGTATCTTGCCTTTCACCAGCCAGGATAGGTTCCACCCCCCATCCCCTTAAGAATGATTCTAAGTAGAAATGTACAACAAATTCGTTGATTTCATAGCCCAGTTTTTCATGAATCTGGGAGCCACAAATGGAGGTATTAATAAAAATATTCTTAGGCTCACGTAACAATCTCAAATAATCTCAGCATATTTTACCATTCATTTCTGAAAATGCACAGTGTATTTCAACACAGTGGGAACTGTGTCTCGCAGCACATGTTTTAACCTGGAAAATAAAAGCCATCTTCAAAAATGATGGTATCTTAATTAGCAAAAGTTATTTTATACACTTTCCAGGTGTGCTGCTGTAGCTGGCACTCTTACAGCAAAAGATCTGGTTCAGACAGGGAACTGGAAAAAAGGGAAGGAAAAAAAATCAAATGAATAAGGAAATAAAACACGTAGAGCATGTCTGTTTCAAGTTTTTCCACCTTACATGCAAGGATGTGGCCACAGCATTGGAACCAATCAGTTTCTCTTTCAATGAAAGTATCTTCTCATGCTATTTCTTTTTTTCTTTTTTTTACATGAAGGGAAAATATTTTTCATTGCCCATATTGTATTAAAAAGCGTTTTGCATTGCTTTCATACATAGGAATTATGTGTTCATGACCATATTTGGAAGCTCTCAGATTCACATTCATTCATTCATCTTCAACTGCTTATCTATTTTTGGGTCGCAGGGTTGCTGGAGACAATCCCAGCTCACACTGGGTGAGGGCGGGGTCGCCCTGGACAGGTCACCAGTCCATAACAGGCAGAGACCAACAACCCCTTCCACTCACTTACTCAGACCTACAGACAATTTAGAGTCATCAATTAACCCAAACATGATGTCTGAAAATGATTTTTAATGATTACTGTGACAAACAATGGCCAAGTTGATGGGTCCTATTTTTATTATGCCTAAATACCTAGTGCATTCATGAGAAATAGTCACCTATAAACTGCATTATTTCTTACAACTCATGCTAAGTAACTCTCCTATAGATTTAATAATTTCTAAATTAATGTAATTTTAATAATGATTTCAGTTTAACTTCTGGGTTCAGAAATTTGTACCTTTAGAAACATTGGTCCAGCCTAAATTTTCAGTAACAGACCTTGCTGAATGGTCTCATAATGAATGTGGTGATTGACTTCTGAATGTGCCTTGCTGGTCTTTGGTATGGTGGTATGGTGAGGTCTACGGTGTGGGGAATCCAACGGATGGATGGAGTTTGTACCATCTTAAATGAGGTTGGTTCCTGTGGTGTCTAGAAGGTTGTTGGGTTTCAAACTGCAGGTCTTACTCAAATCCTTTCTTGCAAAATCTTTTGCAACCTAACCACACCTCAAGAATCCCCTCCTGATTTCAGTGGAAGGTAGAGGTTACAGGATAAATCTCACTTCTCATCCTGACAGTATTGTTCCCTCATTTGTGCCTTTCAGTAATGATGGCCAAAGAGAAGCCACCTATCACTGTTGTCGGAGATGTAGGAGGAAGGATCGCTATCATTATTGTAAGACCCTAAACTTTTATGCAATTTCTTGACATTATACAGATGCATGGAATCCCAGTACAGAGTGCTGTGTCACTATTGAACTGGTCTATGGGTGGCATTAAACATTTCAAAATATCCAGCATATACTGGCAAAGTCTGATTCGATGTTTGAATTGATAATTTAAACCAATTCGAGTATTTCATAAGAAGAGAAATTCATTTATCACATTTGTTACATCCTTGTGTATTGGTGAGTATAATTAAATGGACATACATATAGTATCTTTTGATTATTTTCCATGTGGCCATGTATATGTTACAATCTAAGTGAGAGTCATGGCCGATGTTTCATTGCCTAACATTACAGACAACATGTTACGTTAATCCAAATATATTATTGTTGTAATCAATATGTATCTGTCTGTCTGTCTTTCTTTCTTTCTCTCATTCTTCCTCTCTTTCTTTTTTAATCCCTATGTGATCCCAAATTCTATGGCTCCTTTCTCAGGATGACATAATAGATGATGTGGAAGACTTTGTTGCAGCAGCAGAAATTTTAAAAGAAAGAGGAGCCTACAAGATCTACATCATGGCTACACATGGCCTGCTGTCTGCAGACGCACCAAGACTAATAGAGGAATCTGCAATTGATGAGGTAAAATCGTGTGGATGGCAAAATAATTAAATGGTTCATCATGTCTCGTGTTATTGAAGGTAACTTTCAGAGGAATATAAAAAATATTGTATTAAATGTGTTTATTGTGTCAAAATTAAAAATAAAGCTGATGTGGAGTTGGAATTTTAATCAATATTATCAATTAACTTAATGTCTGAAAATTAGAACAGTAACAGCAGACACTTTAATGTTGTCTGTAGTATATGCGTATGTCAAACATACCCTCCCCCCTCTAAATAGAAAAAAGGTAACCAAATATATTTAGCTTGTTTGCTTGTATTAGTTTATCTTTCTGTAATTTTTGAATCAAGGAATGGTGCCAGATTTGAAATGTATTCACCTGTTTTTATGCATTTTAACTCTTCCTTTTTGTGATTGCCTTTTATGATTGATTGTTTGATTAATGGAGGCATGAGGCTGAATAATGAAAATATACATCAGTGAAACAAGTTATTTTATTTGCACTTTTTATGACATTTATACATAGTGGTGGAAAATCCTGTTTATGCACTGTATAGAGTAACTTTCATCACTGTTAGTTTAACAAGGAACTTGTCAGAGGGTTTAGAGGACTATGCTTGAACTCAGCCTCTCAGCAGCTGTAGTGATGAGATACACTGTAAGAACTACTTCAACTAATATGGAATGAAAGGGAGGTTTTGACAAATCTAAAGGTAATTTAGTTTTGTTATGATTTGTTGATTTATGTGAGAACATAATTTCCATGTTGCATGTGTCCTCTGTCAGTTATTTACTGGCCACCTTCCAGCTCTCACAGTTTAACCAAACACATCCTAATGTTTACAGATTTTTGTGATTAATGTGAAGTGTTAACACTTCACTTTGGATCCCCAGGTGGTGGTGACCAACACTGTTCCTCATGAGGTTCAGAAGCTGCAGTGTCCAAAAATCAAAACAGTGGATGTCAGTATGATCCTCGCTGAGGCGATCCGGCGCATTCACAACGGGGAATCCATGGCCTATCTGTTCCGCAACATCGCTGTGGATGATTGAGGCAACACACTCATACATTTACATTCCTGTACCCTCACACTATGGACCAAGAATCCAGTTTTCAGTCCTGCTGGTTTTGCTGACAAATATGTTGCCAGAAACTGGTTCAAATAACTGCACAAACACACGAAGCATGACAAACCCATTGTATTCCCCTCATATGTTTCATAGTACAGACTATACAAATGATAAAAACTGTTTCACTTCACAAATACACAGTTCCGCTATTTCCAGCATAAGCATAAGCATAAGCATAAGCATAATGTATCATGCAAAAAGAAATTAAATAACAAATAAAATGTTTTCTCGGGTGAGTAAAGTTGCTGTTTTTTCACACTTGGAAATAAAAAAACTAACAAACAAAAAAAAAAGTTGAATGTACTTGAGTAACTGGGTAATGCAGTTCCACAGCTGGTGTTTGAATAACTAGTATGGTTTGCGTTTTTCACTAGAACTGTGAAGAACTTTCTGGAACTGTCAGAAATGCAATTTCACACCTGAGCCTGAACTTTCAGTAGCAGTTTCAGTCATAGCTGTGCTTTGTGAAGCATGGAAAACAGAAATGCAGTCACACTAGTGTGTTATGCAGTATATCAAAAAGGTTTGGTGTAATGCAGGAAAGATTCTGGGATTTAATCTACCTTGATGTTTTGGGTTTTTTTTTAATGCTGTTAGTGACATATCTAGCACAAAAGATAAATTAATCCTTTTGTGTCTAAAATAGCATGCTAAAACATTTAAACTAGTTGGGAAGTTGAAAATGCAAGAAAATAATAGATTGTGATTACATTGTTTCTGCTGCTGTGCTGTACTGAAAACAAATCACTATTATTTAGCAGAAAGATATTTCAATATGTAAAGTCTGTTATAAAACAATTAATTCCCAGCATCAATTAATAATTAGATTTGTAACAAAGTAGGTGACTAATTTACAAAGGTGCCTCACATTGGCACATGACCCATAAAGCCTCAGGCACATTAAATATAGGCATGTGACACATTATGGTCATTTTTACTCTGTTACTCAGAAAAAAATCTGGAAAAACAACATTGTAGTGATCCAAGAAAGCCAAAGTACTACACACAGAATGCTGACATTTCATTCAACTTGTGTCCTGTCCAGGACCCTGAACTTGTTCTAAACGCCTCAGAGTTGCTTTTATCTGCTGAGGAGCTTTGACCAAGTCCAGGGGCAAAGACATCTGAGCAGAAAAATGCTAAGTGGCCTGTCTTGCTTTAGTTTCAATCTGGCCATTGATAAATGATAAATATGATGATATGGCGGAACTAGCCTGTGTAAAATTTCTATCCTGAAGTCCTTAAAAAATATCTCAGCTAAGATTGAACCATTTACAATATTTCAAATCCACACACCTGCGTGACAGTGAAGCTGCCAGGCCTCCATCCCTTCGTAAATGAACAAGTGTTAAGTGCGGAAGCAAGTTTAAATGTGGAGTGAAAGAGGAACTGTCCACAAACGTTTACTTGGCCACTTCCTCAAATTAAAACAGGAAACTTAGTTCAGTCTAATCTGATGGTTTGAGTTTTTTTTTGTGTGTGTGTGTGTGTGTGTGAAGGGGGGGCAGGCTTGGACATGAGCACTACAACGGTCTCTACTTGGCAGGTTGTGTTGGGTTTAGGGGAACCATGCACAGTTTTTTGTTCTTATTTTTTAAATTTTTTTGGTTTATTTGTTTTTCCCCCAGGAACTGCACAATGATGCATTTGTCAGCCGGTTGAACAGGACTTTGTCCTGTGATGCTGAAGGGCAACTCATTTTGTTTTGCTCAGTTTTGGCAGCTGGCTTCTCGACTGGCCTGGAGCCAGTCAGTGCTCACTCAGGTTTTGCAATTGGGATGTCACTCTTGCTTTAATCTCACATTAGCCTTGATATACAGCTATATGAAAGTGCTTGAGATATTGTCTCAGATGTTTTACTTCTTCATTGTCACTTAAACTGTACGTAATGTCTCAAAAAAGTGATCTGTGATTCATAACAGCAATCAAAAAGACAATTCAAGTCTGTCCAAACTTGTGACTACAACATCAGCACACATTTCTTCAGGATTTATGAAACATAAGCCAAAGGGATCCTGTGTAAGGATGTGCAACATCAGAATTCCAAAAAAGGACTTTCATAAAAACATCAAATGTCAAGTTTATGGATCTGATACTGGGGGTCAATTCTTTCTGAAACCAACTGGCTCAAAAGTCTCACATGGAGCTAATACTTGTTTCACTAGCTGGCTTGTGTGTTTTTGCCAACAGATGGCGACAAAGATTTTAAAATACTGTTAGTTGTCAGAGGATAGAGAATCTGAGCTAAATCCCTTTTTAACTATTACTTCACTGTATACTTTGATTTCCTAGTTTGAGTCATTAGTTGCAATAATAGTTGTAATTTGCTAATTATTTGCCTAAAAAAATTATTTCACAGATCTATTCATTTACTGCATTTACACAAGCAATTTCACACAGAAAAGTTCTCATTTTATCTTTTATTACACATTTAGGTCCACATTCCACTAACAAACAGCATAACACAAATAAACAGCAAAACAACATTTGTGAGAAAATGTGATTTATAAAAAAAAAAAAACAGAAACTCCAAATTATAATATATAAATTATAATAATTCCAAAACGAAAAGTGCCTGTACAGTTTACAATTGCATTTTCTTTTCTTAAGTAAAAGTTGTAACATGCTTATTGAAAATTTGTAAACATAATCGTGCTACATGTGAATAAGAAAATGCAAACAAATTGCATTACATGAGAAATACATTCTGTACAATATTTTTTTACATTTCCTCTAAGTCTGTTGGCAGCAGATCAGATACCTTCATGTAATTTAACATTTTATTATGAAATTCAAAAGTTTAACATTGATCTACGCACTGGCAGAATATCACCAAATAAGCAGCAACAACATAACATCAAGTAAACAACTGTGTATTTCATGCATCTTCTCTTGGGGTCATAATCATTCAGGTGGCAGTCTGTTTCTGTCCTTAGTCTCTTTACCTCTCAGCTGTGAACACCAAATTCTTTGTGTTGGTCCTGTTTGTCACAGTCACCTGACACCAAGCCAGACTTTTCTCTTTTTCCCTTTCCAGCAGCAGTGGATTTCCCAACATCTCCTCAATGTCCTCATGTCTTGTCCCTTCATTTTAAAACTTCTCTGCTCCTCCGGCTGACATTATGACAGAATACAGCTGTTGGTCTTATTCATTGGTGGCCGGAAGTTGGTGTCTTTTGGAAATGTCTCTCTGCGTCTGCGCAGTGCAGGGCTGAGGCGGCTGGGAAGATTTGCCTGTTGCAGGAGCTCCTTGAACACCTCTACCACGTTGGCGTTCTCCTTTGCGGACGCTTCCAGGTAGCTGTTGTTCCAGTCCAGCTCTACTGTTGAGAGCACGTCCTCGCTGGACACCTGTCGCGCCTCCTCCCGGTCCGCCTTGTTCCCCACCACTACGATGGGCGTGTACTTGTCCTCCTTGATTTCCAGGATCTCATCTCGAAGGCTCTTGACAGCCTCCAGTGACTCTGGGTCATCCACAGCATACACCAATGCAAAGGCGTCACTGTTTTGGATGGAAAGCTTGCGCATGGCAGGGAAGGAGTAGCTGCCACTGGTGTCCAGGATCTCCACCGTGACCTTGACCCCATCTATGTCATACTCCTTACTGTGCAGCTCTTCCACTGTGCGCCTGTGTTTGGGTTCAAATGTGTCTTGAAGGAAGCGTAGGATCAGAGCTGTCTTGCCTACTCCGGCTGCCCCCAGAAACACGAGACGTACCTGGGTCTTCCCCTTCACCTCCAGGGACATGCTGGCTTTTGGTTTTGGGTTCAAATGAATGATGAAAATTAAAATAAGTGTCTTCTGAAACTCACTTAATAGTCAAGACTGCTGTTGAATCAGCACTGCAGATTTCGGGGCTCTGTCACTGACCTTTCTAAAGAATTTTTCTTTGAAATCTCCTCTGTAGCAGGTCCTTGTGGGTCCCAGGATTTTTCCCTCACTGTTATTTCTCATAGGCTGCTTCTCTGTGTCTGTGATCCCATCACGCACTGCCTTTTATGCCTGTTAGGATGAGTGAGCATCTCCACCCTTGTGCAGTAGTAGCCAATCAGCAGAAGGCAGCCTGTTGAAGTGTGGCATGCAGGCAGCCAATGATGGCAGAGCATGCAAATCAGTCAATTTAGTGGCAGAGAGGAGGTGATCTCTGAAAGCAAATAAACAGCAAGCAGAGCATTTGCATAGGGTCTCATAGTACCTCAGAGGAAGCTCGTGTCATGACTGAGTGAAGAAGCATGCAGACTTTGACATCAAACATGTAACAGAAAATATATTTCAAGAACTTTTTTTTTTTTTTCTTTTTTAAGGTCACAGCAATCAATTCATGCTTAATGCATTTAGTGACCTTTTGGCATTCTAATGTCCTCCATGGTTAAAGGGGATATAATTTGCCTCCTGGATACTTTTTCCTGCATCCATTAATGATGAAAATGAAAATTTCCATAGTGATCAAATTTGAGTTAATTAATCATTCATAATTAGTAATTCAAGGCAAGTCTTCAGTTTCAAAAACACAGACTTTTTTTGGTTATTTGCATGGTACCTCAAAAAAAACAAACAAACAAACAAAACAAACAAAAAAAAAACGGTTAGCGTGACCGGGCAAATAATAAATGGCAAAAGTTGGTTTTAAAACAAAACTGGATAAAACAGGATAACAGATAAGATGAAAACGAATGATTTGCTAACAGAAAAGTTTAAAGGCTGGATTTTAAATGGTGTAGGTGTTTAAGCAATCCTCAAGTATTCTGGTAATCAATTTCATCAATCAATTTTGGTGCTTTTAATTTATTGCTGCTTCTCAGGATTTTCCCCGATGATCTGAATTTTCTTGCTTGTTCATTCATCATGAATGTTCATGCTTATTAACATAGAACAACAGAAATGCATTTCAAGAGTTTGTGTAATGTGCTCCACTTCATGGGTCTTCAGGTGGAGCTTGGCAGCAAAACCTTTACTGAAAGATGCTCAAAGAGTTTACTTTTGCAGATCAGAACTCCTTAGTGCATCCTTACAGACTTATGCAATCAAAAATCCAGGACTTTGTAAGCTGAGGACAGGCCTACAGTAATACTAGTAGCTTTAAACTCTATTTTAGTGCTCTAATACACAAAGAAATAAAAAGCTGAATTTTTACCCATCTTTGTATTATTTGATTCCTGTGGAGTTCATTCTGAATAAATAAATAAATGCTTTTATGTAACTCATCTGTTTAAGCTGATGACACTTTGGAAATTCTTGAGAGAGCAGCTTCTAGATCAACTGCACAGGACCACCTTAAACTGTCTTTGGTGTCCCATTTTATATAACGTGTTGCCGGTAAGGGAGAACAAATCCTGGCAGCCTCCATTTTGTCTGAGTTTGTTCTGGAGGAGGGAGCCTGAGTCTGGAGCCTCCTAAATTTCCCCAGAGACTGCTGCTGTCTCTCAGGCTGAGACTCTCCTTGCCTTGTTAGGTTAGGCAACAGGCAGAGCTTTGATAAGCCCCAGGGAACACTGTAACCCCTCCTAGCATCTGACAAACACACATTTTTAATATTCATTCATACAGCGTCCTCAGGGGGCTGCTGTGCCTGATGGGCAGTGGAGCTGAGTGAAGCACTGTAGGAGTACTGGCCTTGAACTGCCACTATCCTGATGTACAGTGAGAGAAACATTACCGGCTTGCTGTCACTGCTGGAGAATTCAAATCTGGGTTTTTCAACAGCTGACAGTTTTTGTCAAAAAGTCCTGAGTCTGACACTGATGGAGAAATCAATCTTAACAACTGCGGCTCCAAAATGACAAAATGCCCGAGAATGTGTCGTGGGTTTCATGGGTTTACATGAAAAAGGGAGCTCCATCTGTGGCCACTGGATGTTTTTGGGTTTTTTTTTTTCCTTCGTACTTGCATCACATGTCATTATCTCTCATATCCCCAGCACTTACATTCCAGTTTACGGTGATGCTGCCCTGTGGTGATGATAATGACCAGATGGCACACATTGCCTGTTGGAACAAAGGTTCAGCTCTGATGTGTAAAAAGAACACACTGTTGTATCCTTTTGGACATAAGAATCTTATTGGACATCTTCTACACCTTAAAGTCTTTATTTTCAGGCTGTGTTTCATTCATTTTTATTTATAGTCATCAGTATATATATATATATATATATATATATATATATATATATATTCATCTATTTCATCTGTTTCGTTCATGTGTTCAGTTTTTATGCATATTCAACAGGTTGCGCTGGCTTTTGTCATGATAATCATCACAACTGTACAGAAGTGCCATTGTCCTTCAGGTTGTGTGTCATATGGTATGCCCATGCAACCAGTTACGTTTCTTATTGTTTCCAACTTGTATGTTTGTGCTTCCTTTCCCAGTTGGTGTTTTAGTTTCACATCAGCAGAATCACATTGGGATAATGCTACTTTATCAAAATTTTGGGGGAACTTATCTTAAAATCAGATTAGGCTGTTAAACTAAATTCATTGTTGTCAGTTCCCCAGTGTGTATTTATTTGGAGCTGGTTTTCTGGTGGCCGTAAGCCACTTGTGTATTTGTAAAGAGGAACAGCCCTGGTTCTATTTATTGACGGTACGTGGCCTGTAACACGGCCCGATGGCCCGATCCTCAGTGCCTAACTCAGTGTCAACTTGTCATACTGTTAAGGCAATGCCACCAAGATGATGGTATGGAAATCTGACAGACTTCTCCCTAAATCTACCCTGCAGATTTTTTCCTGCAGGTGTAAATTGGAACATCATCACCAATGTGTTTTGAGGATTGTTGGACAACAACAAAACTCTGTGGAAGAGAAGGAACATATGAGAGTTTGGATACTTGGGAAAACACAGGGACATGTCAGTGGTGATTTTGGTCCCCTCTTCTAATGCTTTTACTTTTCATCCCCAATCTCTATCCATGCATGGTATTTTCTCCATCCTCAGCTCTAATCCTATATTGATATGGTCAAAATTAAGAAATGAAAAAATAAAATAAGTAAAAATGCAAGACTTGAGGTTTCCTACTGCCAAAACTAGTGTAGTGTAGTTAGTTGTAATATTTTTTTCCCTGACATTTACTTATCCTCCCCTGAAACTTTCTGGAGCTTCCCTTTTGCAGTCAGTCTGCCTCTCCTAATTTTATTTTTTAAATCCTATTATGTTCTCCATTAAATACACAGTAAAATGTATCTTTTCTAGTTTTTTTTTTTTTTTTTGGGGGGGGGGGGTGTTGGTTGGTTGGTTGTTTGTTTGGTACATTTAAACAGAAAATTTTATTTGAAAGAGAAGTTGTAAGCTTGTGCTGGTGTGAAAATCCTGCGCACTTCAAGTATTCCAATAGGAACACAATGTCTGGCAAGACGCTGTGCATCAACGGTTAAATTCCTGGCCTGTGTCTGTGTCTGCAGGCACATAGATATGCAACAATAAAGGTTACCAAATGCTGGATAGAGGGACTGAGAACATCATTGATATCCTTATTCCTGTCAAACTGTCCAGACTATGTGCCTTTGTTATATACTTTGTCAAACCTGCTGTGCATTTTTGACCCAGCTCATGATGGTCTAAAAAAAGGAAAATGATGATGCTGTGATATTTTGATTGCCCCAGTTCCTTTCTGGGTCAAATACAGTATTAGTGTCATGAAACACTTTTTAAAGTGATGAATATATGTATATTTCTTTTTGTCAGCCAATCCCAGAAAAACAAAGAAAGAACAAAGGCAGTTTTCAGCTGATCTGCTGATGATGTAGGTAAAACCTCTAACGTTGTCCTATTGGAAACATGTGACTGAGGCACTATTGCACTGGGTGACATGTTCCTGTGTCCTGTTAGTCTAATAAATGCTGGCCTGATAGAAAACACATATGCACACTGATGTTTTTCTGTTTGGTTTTCTGTCACAGTAAGCCGAAGTAATGATTTAGCTGCGTTATGGGATATGTCTCCTTCAGCAGCTCATTAGTGGTTCACTAACCGAATTATTCCTACAGGCTAAATTTTTACCTTAAATCCAAAAGGACAGGAGTGTGCCATGTTTTTCATTGTCACGTGACTGAATCAAAGTGAGATATGAAAGACATCCAGAAAAAGAGTGTGGCCTGCAGGTCACATTGATGGTATCTTTCTATTTATAGGGCTGCATTTTTCCTGTTTCTTAACAGCATTGTTATTCAGAGCTGCGAAGCACAGTGTCCCCTCTGGAGTGATTGCCAGTGCACTGTAGCTCTCCCCCATTCGAGACATTCTCATTTAAATAGATAAGGCTTGTTTCCTGAGGCCATGCTCACGTTTTCAGCTTCAGTTGCTCTATTATAAGTTTCAGATATTCACAAATTCTGCTACAATCGTTTTCTCTCCATTTGTACATTTGACATTGTGCTCTATGGCACTCAATTGCAACAATCCTTTCTTTGTTGTGAGAGGGAAAAAAAGACATTCAACATATTGTTTGTTCTTAATGTTTAATTTACTGATTGGTACATTTTGAATATCACATATCAGGTAAGTTTGGGAAACACCACAGGGATCCTCATGGCACTGTAATGATTAGCAGCTCGGCAGAAAGGTTAAGAGGGCTTACAACCGAGGACTTCGATCAGGCAAATATGCTCAGCTGCCTCGCCACATTACACGTATGCTTGTATGATAACCAAAACAAAAGCCTGGTTACATCGTCCTTTAAAACAACAAGGAAATTAAAAAATGAATGTACCTGAATTATGTATACCGGTGCTGTAAGCCTCGGTGGATGGAAAAATGAATCAAGGGCATTATGTTAATGTCTGGACTCCACAAGCTACTACTGCAGAATACTGATTCCCAGTAAAACGTGTAGGTTGCTGGGAAGGATGAGGCCTCGATAAAGAAGTGGGAATGCTGTGAGAATTGTTCAAAGAAGCATTTCAATTATTTACACCATTTCTAGTGATGGTGATCTGAGAATAGTTGAGTCAATATGAAACATTTTGAGTGACATTTGGGAGGGCCATGGGTGTTAATAACTTAATTGAATTAAAATACAACTCATTATTCAAGTGACTTGGGGGCTAATGAAGGAGTCGCTGATGACAAATACGTTTTCATTTCATTTAGTGAGTAAATCAATTCTCGTTGAGGCAAATGGGCTGAAATGGATCACAGCAATGAATCAGCATAATGTTAATAATCAAGAAATTTGTATAAACTGTAGCACACTTACTCTTAGAGTCATATTTCCCTAAATTAAATTAAGAAAACGAATAAAGAGTTGATTTTAATGTTGCTTGTAATTTTTGGAGAATAGCCTCAGGAAAGTCTTCACACTCACACTCTAACTATGCGGTATAAGTGCTGTCAGGTCCTGACTATCAGACAGCTTTCTTTCAAATGAAGTACTGAATTTCAGTAAAACCAGTGAACACGTGTTATCAGTCGCAGCACACCAGCATGTTTAAATTCAGAATCGAGGACTTTATTTAAATATTTAAATGCATGTTATCACTTGTTCTCTTTCTGAGCGTGGAAACGCTGAACACTGAGAGTCAGAGAAGCTTCCTGAGCTGGCAGCTCACCCTCATGAACACCCACAAAAGTGTGGATGAAATTGTCCTGTTCTACAGTCAATCTGTTGGTCTAAGGGTGTCTCAGTATTGAGATGGGTCTGAAAGTCAGACAAACAGAAACCATTACGTCTGTGTGTGTGTCGGAGAGAAGCTCAGAATGTATGGCTGAAATAATTTCCTATGATTCTCTCTGAAAATGGGTCAAGACTCTCTGAGCAGGGCAGGTGTGGTGTGTGAGAGTCTACGTTGGTGTGCTTGTATGTATGAGTCATCAGCAGTCAGATGGAATGTCAGTCTGTTTAGGGCTCAACAATATGACAGCTGGGTGATCGTTCATGCCATATCCCGCAGACTTCATCACTGCAGCGGTCCCGAGGATCCAAAGATCCATGCGTCTGATATGAAAATGCTGAGGAAAAACACATTTTGACAAACGTCATATCAGCTTTTCAAATGTTTGTACAAACTTGGTACATAACAGTCCTGTATCTTTGTGTAAATTTAGACACACATCCTTTGAAGCAGATGATGATTATCTGTAAATCTGTCTCCTAATCTGAAAGCCTGCCATGCCTTGGAGGTTTGACAGAGGACGGGCTCCCTGTGCCAAGTCCCCTCATCAGGCTCATATGAAACTCAGAGAACAGCTAAATCACACAGAGCCCAGATTTAGACCGAAGAGAATCAAACTTTTAACTGTTCGTGACACCAGTTGGAAGGCTTCGCTTTCCCAGCCTGTGCAAAGTTAAGTTTAGTTTTCTGCCTTGGATAAAGAAACCCAGAAGGACAGCTCCACACTAAACCTCCCTTTGGCCATCATGAGTCTGACTGTGGATGGAGAAGCTCATTGGATTAACAAAGGGCACCCTGATTACTAATATGCCCCAGTATGAGTAAGAGGGAGGAAGTTTTGCTTCATTTGGTGGAGAGAGAATGAGCAGGCAGTTGTCTTTGAAATCATAAGTAATATAACATACACAGCCAACAGGAGAAGAGAAAAAGGAAATCGGTATGAGCCAATGGGTAAAACTGAAAGGAGGACAAAAAAAAGAGTCATTCTGACTGAACTCCATCTAAAACTCTGACTTCACTGAAATGTAAGTCAGTCTGTCAGTCCGACTCATATTTAGCCTTTTGGCTGTGGTGACCTGTGTGGCTGCATATCTATGAAACACTGCGCTTCTGTACATTTGATCTGCAACCGTGCAGAGAAACTTATGCATACATTTATCACCCACAAGGAGCTGCACATTGTTACAAGAGTCCTCTTTTAGGCGTGGGTTTGTGTGGACTGGGGCTGTTAGTCAGTGTGTAGGAATAAGTTGTGTAACTTGCCTCGGATTGTTATCCTACATATTATTCCTCCCACTCTTTGGTGCCCGTTCCCTGTTTCTAAATTTCATTTTAAAAGAATGATTCCTTAATCTTATCGGTGTGACAATTTTCCTAAATTCTATGACTTGAATTTAGAATTGTAGAAATACTCATTTAATTTGTGCAATGAATTCTCCACAGTGCTAATTTATATTCCTGCTTCCTGTCAGAGGCCATGCATGTTTAATATTTGCATTGAGAGTTAACCATGTTAGAGCTGATGGATAATGTGCCAGTGGTAGAGACCTAAAGAGCTCATTTCTCCATACATACTGTGAATCCTTCTCCTGTCTGAGCACTGCTCACTCTCTTTTCAGACCTAATCAGGTGCACATGTTTTTTGTGTATGAAAGCAAACAGGGTCTATTCTCTGTGTCCTCTGTATTTCTTCCATTAACTAGTTTTGGAGTGAACCCAAAATACAGCTCTGAAGCTTTGACCTAGAAACTAGAAAATGAATGCATCATGTCAAGCCCTTACCAAATAAATTACAGTTTCATTTGTCACTACTGATTACGGAGGCGTGACAGGGTGACTAACTGGAGTTCACTGAATTTATGCCATTCTGTTGTTATGATAATTGTGTGTAATTGCTGGTTAATTGTCCTTGACTGTCATTCAGTTGCCACACAGCGTTGAGCAGTACCTATCGCCTTATGAACTTATGATTCTAAAGTTTATCAAAATTACTCCAGCCTTTTCACTATTCATAAATCACACTTGCAATAATTAGAATTTATCTAAGGATTAACTCCAGACTTTGGAGGGACTGAGTGATTTATTTGTGCAATGTTCACTTTTTGTTAATATGTGATCTGAGAAGTGCCCATTCAGTGTCAAAGTGGAATTCCTGTTGGGACATATAGAAGTTCTTGGATGCACCATCTGGTCGCTGTCATTACGGGACCATCCAAGACGTACAAACTCAGTGTAGCTTGAAATATAACTGGTCAACTAATGAGCCAATATCAGCTCTGAATTTCCATCAAGCTGGTACACGGATGTTTTGAGTGTTATACAGGGAAACTGCGCGTCTTTGTGTTGGCAACTGTTTGAACCCGTTAGGGCCAAGATTTAACCTCAGCAGCATGTGGCCTTCTGGCATCAGTCCTGCCCTTCTTCTCTATGATTTCTGATTTTTCTTTCCTTTCCTCTGTTACTAAAGCTATCATAAAAGCAAAAAATGTAAGTGATCTGTGCACACTGAAGCAAAAAGCAAAAACCTTACCCCTGAAAATTTTAGCAGTAGTATCCAACAGTTCACCAAAAGCTCTCTCCTTGTCTGTATCAGTCCACCGCCCCCATCCACCTGTCTGAATCCTTCACCAGACAGCCAGTGACCCACTTTTCTGGACTGAGGTGGGAGAAAAGAAAATCATTGTCCTTTCTCTCTGTGTTTTTCATCACAGTCAATCATCTGATGCTCACGTTGGTTTAGGCAGGCACAAATGACTCATGCCATGTGCGATAACTGTCCTATTTATACCGACTTAACTTGTTATTTAGGCAACTCTGACAGAAGCAGTAACTCCTCAGCAATCTTTTTGCAGTGGCTGAGAGATGGAGTACATTTTCATTTGATCCATCTCCATGCCCCGGGCCTCTCCAGCAGGTGAAATCAGACGCAGCCTGGAGGTCATACATTCAAATGGTTCATTATAGGTTGCATTTCCTGAATAAACTGAATAAAGCGCAAATCTTACAGCAGATTTTTTTCACGCACCTCTTCTGTGTCAACAATATGGAGATAGGCCATTTCCTTTGCATTAGTCCTTTTTCATCTTCCATCAGGTTTTGGGTCATTCTTGTAAAAACTTGTCACTTTCTGCAGTAGGCCAGAGCAACCTAGATGAGTCATAGCTGAGCTCTGATAAATAATTCTGGCTAAACTACAGAATTTGAGATATTTTAACAAGGGTTTCTCTTAATCTGTATGTATGAGACATCAGTTCAGCTCATATAGGTCAATGAAAGTCTGAGTACTGCAGATGACTACTTCCAAGCGCATTGCCTTATGGCTTGCAGACTTGTATTTGGTGCTCAAAGCATGATTCAGATGCTTTAATTCTCCTCTGTCTGTCTCACTGTCCCTCATTTAGGCCCGTTGCCTTTGCTGTGCGTGTGGCTGAGACTCAGCACGGTCTCTCTTACACACACAGAGCTTGTCACAGATATTTAAGCTCATTATTTGTCAAAAATAATATTAATAACTTGTAATGGTTAATGAAATGAACTGAGAACAGTAAGATCTACATGTAGCTCACTCAAACCAGCATGAATATGAGACTCTACCATCTCTCATCACAATATGGCAATATGGCAATATGGCAGATCGATACAAGCTGCAACCATCTTCACACAATTTGTGTGTGTGTGTGTGTGTGTGTACGTGCGTGTGTGCATGCAGGAAAAGTGCTTAGGTTTACCAGGCCAGAGCAATAAACTGATGATCTACTGAGCTCAAACAGCTGTGAGGAGCAGTGAGCTGAGAGAAATAATCACTAACCAGGGACCAGGGACACAGTGTATTCCTTTAATAGGTATAATTATACTTAACTTTACTATAAACTGTTTCCTCAAATTGGAATTCCCAGAAGCGCCATTTACTCCCACTGGGGAAATCCATTTTGTCAACTCCAAATGCTTCTGTTCCATAAAATCATCTTGGCCTGTGTGACCATATGACACGTTCAATTTCAGGGAAGCATAAATGCTCAACACTGCAGTTCTCAAACTGCGGGGCCCCACTGGTGGGGAACAGAGAAATGACAGGTGGAGCGACAAACTGGAGGAAATGTTCCTCTTCATGTCGATTTTGTTAATGCCTTTCTTAATAGTAAAGATCCTACATTCAAAACAAAACAGCCACACACAATGGAAGTAATCATTAATAACCTACATTTTGCCTAAATGAAAGGAGAATTAGATAGGAGAGTGGGAGAAAAATGTAACCATCAACCAAAGTATGAAAATCATGATCAATGTTGTCTTTTTTTGCAGCAGCAGAACAATGAAAAAACTTTCACACAGAGAAGCAGCGGGCTTGATATGACCACACAAACTGGATCAATTTGTGACACGCACCACAAAAAGTGGTGATACATAGAGCACGATGTTACTTGATGTTGCTTCATTGAATTGCAAAGTGTTACACTTGGCATATCTTATTAGCATCAGCATTTTGCTGGGGTGACGGAGGCCAGGTGGGGCTGAAATGAATGAGAAAGTTTGATAACCACTGGCTTAACAACAACCAATTACATGAATGATTATTATAAGTTTAGAACAGGACCTTTGTAAACCTGTAAGCTATAATGTTTAAAAAATCTGTGCATTACCCACCATGTCACACTTAACTTTTTGATCAGTATGAGTCCTGATACTAAGAGCACACTGTACTTTCTTTTAACATGGCTTTTTAGTGTCTTCTCTATTTGTCCTTTTACTTCCTTGGATCAGCATTTTCATGGTGCTTTTCAGCAACCTTCTGATGAGTGTTTTAATTCTTTTATGGGTAAATGTGTGGTGAAATGGGAGCTCAAGTTCAACAGACCAGAACAAAAACTGCTGATCTACTGAGCTGTGTGGAGCAGCAAGGTGAGGCAGGTAATCACTAACCAGGAACACACTGTATCCCAAATTCTGCCTTTCTGGAAAAACGATCTCCACAAATTGGATTTTCCTTTACAGCTGGTGGGGAAATCTAAAATGCCTCTGTCGGAGAGCTGCATCAATCACGTGCTGGGCTGTTAAGTGTTGGCCTGACTGTGGGGAAGACTGACATCAATGGATGTGGCAGTACAAATATTGTAGCTACTGTTCTTGTGTGTCTGCCCGTCTCTTACTGGCTACCTCTGCGGAATAATTTCCAACTAAAAACCACTTAATTGGGGAGGCATTTTCCCAAGTGAGCACAAGAACGTGTCCTCAATAGGTTTATATTTCATTAAACTCCAGAGAAAGGCTTTTTCTCTGGAGTTTAATTATTTTAGTATATATTGTGGTGTGTGGCACGCCAGCACAGTGAGCCATCAGGGCAACAAGCGCTGAGTAAACCTCTTATCGGCTGAGATCTCTGTGGGGAAAGAGCTAGAGCAGGATCAGCAGCTGATGTGTGAGCACCCTAGCATGTCTGTAGTTATAGATATTCCCATTCCTCACAGCACTGACAACACTTTGTTGTGTTACCTCTGTCAACATTTTTTTTTTTTCTTGAAAGAATGAATCACTTTCCCTCCTCATGACAGATCCTATAAGTTTATGCAAGAATGATTGATGATTAAGTAGGTGGATCACCAGCCATGTGATGATGTGGCATCAACTATTGCGCTTAAGCTTTTATGGAACAGGTTGTGTTAAAAAGCCGCACATTGAACTTTAATGCTCTGAGTATTCGATTTATCGTCCTTGAAAATGTTTCTGTGCATTTTGGCGATCAGCCTTGCTGTCAAGAAGTCACATTTGGTTGTGTAACATAGTCAGCTATCAAAAGTCCAAACTGAAGTCTCTCGCTGTCTCTTACAGCTTGCTGCTGCCTGAGGACATAAAAGGCAGAACAATTCTTTGAAATATTTTGTATTCAAAATGCGTTTAAAAAACAACAGCTGACAGACCTTCAGTGTTCTTTCATGTGTTTCTGGAACATTGTGCATCCAGTCTTCATCATTTAACAAGATTATTCAAAATCACAATTTTTATATTAGAAAAAGATGAAGTAACAGCTGTATGCGTAGCGTGCAGGTCAATTTCTCATGACGTGAATAAATATTGCCTAACTTTGTTTCAAGCACTGTTAAATGATGCTCAGCAAATAGGATACAAGTCAAGCAGGCTGCGGCATCTTCTCCACAGTTGTTGGGTGGCCTCATTATTTCTGCGTGTGACATTAGCTGCGGACATACAAACAGTTGAAGGCGGACTGGAATTAAATACCACTCTCATAGGAGAGAGTAACATAAATAGAAAAAAAATTGACTTATTGCATGGATTGAATGAATTGCGATGGTTCATACTCAACGATACCTCTCTAAATACCTGCTGATACCAAATGCAGATCTGAAATGCAAACGTCATCGTCATATGTCGCTGCTGAAGGGAAAACCCTTATAAGACCAATGAATGAACACAAATGAATGGCATAGAAACTTTCTTTAATTGTTTAATATGACCATATGTCATGAAAACAGAAACTGGCCTTTACTTTGGAAAACGGTACAATACCAGTATTAAACAGCAGCTTAAAAATGGAATAAATCGAGGGATAACTAACTTCGGTCTTGTGTCTGTGGAGCTTCTCCTGCCTTTGTTATCTGGTTTCCAGCACTGGCTGCTGTAGAGCTTCCTTTCTCTTTCCCTCGCACTAGTGAACTCGTCATTCACTTTGAAGGAATTTCAGTCAGTTTACAAGTTTGCTGGTATGGACATTGCTTCCGTTCAAAATGAAAACTGTGCATGATGTACGCGCTGCTGCGGTCAATCTTGTGGAGAGCAGAGATAGCTGTTGTTCATGCTCACTCTATTTTCTCAGACATTTTTCCTTTTTTTTTCTCCACCTTGTTACAAGTTCTCTCTGAGGAGGCATTGCTGTCTGTTTTCGCTCCGCAAATGTCATGGCTGCCCGTGCAGGAAGCAGTTTTGCACACCACTGAACGGGGTTGTGGGTTGCCAGGTTGCAGCAACAGATGGCTTGAAATTATATGTAGTGTGTGGAGGTTGTGTCTAGCTTGTGGTTCATACTCCATCTGTCTGAATGTCAGACAAATGTACAAAGCAGTACAAGTATGATGATTATTTAGAAGAAACTATGGGATTTATTAGTAATTGGGATGCTAGTTATCGAATTGTTTTCATGAATTACAAACTGCAGACAGTAAGCCTGAATGAGAAGGAGGGACGTATTGTGATGCCATTCCTTCATCCAGGTCGGCCTGAACTGTAATGAAATATGAGCTGGCTCTTTGAAGTGACTCTGATCTCTCCCTTCAGCTAATACACTGACTTCCTGTGATGAAGACAATATCACAGGGGTTGGCTGCTCTCATGTCTGCTCTGTAGAATTTTCTGTAGCTCACTGATCTGCTGCTGGCAGAATTGGTGGTGTGATGTGTGTTGGACAGAGACGCTCATGCTTGTTCTTTCTCTTGACTAAAAACAAAACATGTGAATCTGCCACTTTTCTTTATGCCGTGCTTTGCTGAAAAATGTTCTTAATCCCGACGGATTTATACAAATGTGCTCAGAAATCTTTCTCTGTAGCAGCAGCTATCAAGGCTGGACAAATGTACCGACAAAGCATGGAGAAGTGACGTGTTGTAGAAATGTTATGGTGCCATCTTCTTTTGAAAAGAGTCAGCGCAAACTAATCAGGTTCTCTCCCAGCCTATGTCTATGTAGCCGAAAGATAAACTGGTTGTTGCTTACCATACAGAATTGTGCCAGCCTTATCAGTTGACGCATGCAGTTGGCGCACAGAGATTTGAGAAGATGCAAAGTGGGCCATGTGGGACCGTTTTGGAAAAACACAGAGGCTACGGAGCTCTGGTCTAATCTTCCTGAAGAATACTAATGAGAGCTCGGTGCTGATTACATGCACTTTTGTGTTTACTGCTCTGACATTTTTACAAATCGGCAGATTTTCCTTTGTTGATGGCAGACGCCCAATGAAGGTAATCAGAAGTAAAAGCGGTCATAACACAATAACAGCACTTTGATTTGATAGCCAGGAAAAAAACAAACTCACCTAAAAGCAAATAAAAGCAAATTTACTCCTGAATGCTAATGTCAAAAAATAAATAAATAAATAATATACATATATATAAATATTTATCTGCCATTGTTCCCGATGGTATCAGTGCAAAGTAAATATAACAATGTCAGAAAGAATTTTTCAGAGCACTTTGCAAAGCATCTTTTCATCATGTAATAGAGTTACATTGACAATGGTGGCATCTGACTTCTCTTCTTCATGTCTATAGAGAGTGAATGTAGGCAATAAACAACATTTTTGGCTGTAATGACGCTAAATTGATCTTTTGTTTTCTGCTTACAGATGGCGTGACCTTTCTGACCTTTCTGACCTATCTATAGTGATCAGTTATGCGTAAACACTTATAATCCAGACTCATGTGGAAAGAAAAGTTGTGAATATCAGAGTGAAAGTTAGATAAGATACGTGCTGGCACGCAGAGCAGCCTAAGAACGTCGCCGAAAAATGATATGGATGAACAAAAAAATTTGGTATAAAATGAGAGATATTTCTTTGCTTGTTTCTGGTGTTTCACAATGCTGAGCTTTCCATCAAAGTGGCAGGATATGATGTTGTGCTCCACCATTTGCACCTCACTTACTGAAAGATTACACATCTGCACTGATATTCTGCACACCCTGAGGCTCTCTGCACGGGGCAGGACACACTGAATATCTAAAAGTCCCGATGTGTGACTACATACACATGCACACACATATATAAAAGGCGTGCTGTCACACTCCTGATTTCTGATCTCTCCTTCACTCTACCCAACCTTTCATTTCTCCCACTGCTTTTCCACTCACTTTCTCTCTGCCTCCTTCTCTCTCATGTACACATTGAGGCTCCAGCCATTTTATGTGGAACACCTTGAACAATAGATAGATGGGATAGGCAGCTGAGTGGACAAGGGGCAGCTCTATCTTATCCTCTGCTCTGCTCCATCTTCAAGATTATCGAGGCCTGCTGAAGTGTGTCGTTAGTCACCCCGGCTACCAGAGCTTGTACACAACTTTGTATAAAATAGAGGTTGGTGCCACCACACAGCTGAATCACACAATGCTATCTGGAGTCGCCTGGCCTCCGAATGTGATGAAAGGCTTCTCACTGCCACCTCAGTGGCTGGATAAAAGCTCCAGCAAGTCACAGGTCGATCTATTGGCTCCAAAGAACAATCATGTGCGTGCATGCGGCTATTCTCAGGATCTGGATGGCACTCAATCTTTTTAAGATGAATTGCTCCTCCACTTGCTGGGATTCTGGCTCTGGAATTGCCTTCTTTGCTGTGTTTGGAATGGAAATGTGGGTCTTTTTGTTGGAAATTGGGGTCATTTTCATGAGAGGCTGGGAACTAAACAAATATTATGAATTAGGAATTTAATTTAAAGGATAAATAAAAGTAAATAAAATTTTATGAAAATCTGTTATACAAATTCCATCTGTAATGCCAGATACTCAGTTGGGTAAAATTCAAGAAAATTCAAGTTCTTCTCACGGTCTTTTCTCTTTACTCTGAAAAGTGCAATTTCATCACATCAATGGTGCGGAGCAAGAAATTCAGCTGGACTTAAAAACAGTTTAAAAAAGATATTGCAGTCACTGCAGGAGAGGTATTCTCTTTTTTCACAGCTTTACAGTCAGTGTACTTCAAACCTTTTATTGAAATTCATGAGCACATAAAGAGCATAAAGCAGTTTAAACGCTCATTAAATGTGCTGGCTTTAAGACCATAACAGTAAGCGAAGAGCTCCATATTTCCAACTTCAGTGTGAATGATTCAGATCATTATTCAAAATTTGTCAAAAAAACCTTTTACTTCTCACACAGAATTTATACACACACACACACACACACACACACTCACACACACACACTCACACACACATAGAATTAAGATTTAAGTTTATTATATAATAATTTTATTTATTTGAAATACAGTTCTACAAGGTCTGTAGTACATTTCATATGTTTAACTTCTGACAGAAAAACAATAAAATTTAAACCGAACCTATTAATGTGGTATCTTCACATCTCACACAGGAGTAAAAATGAACTTTAAACTTGACAGAAATAGTTATTTGATTTATATTGCAATATTTCATATGAAATATTGTGATAGCATTTTCTTGAATATCGCCCAGCCCTAAAGTTGGATATTGATCATGTACATTTTGTCTTGCCCTCTAACTTCACATTTCCTCCCTCACCTTTTTATACATTCACTCGTCTGTGCTTCTTCATCATTCTGTTTCCTGACAATTATTCTAATTAACGCCCCCCCCCCCCCCAACCGTAACCCTGCCAAGCTCCTTCTCAATCTCCTCATCAAGTCAGATGATGAACCTCATGGAAACCTCGATGATCTGTTTCCATGGTGTTTTTAAGGCAGACAGACTGCGTTTTCTTTTTCTGTTTGTTTGTCTTTTTTTCTAAAGCGCTATCAGCAGGAGAATTACCACCACTGGACTCCCATTCAACATGTTGTCATTTTTAGAAATACATGTGTGTGTTGTCAAAAGTATTTCCATTCAGAATGTGACTAACATGTAGAGATACAAACACTTACTTTATCTGGAGTTAGATTTTTTTTAACTAAAAAAAGTAATTCAAATTGCATTACTTTCATAATATCTCAGACTGTACTTTATCCAGACAGGAGGAATGAACAGAAACAAAAATATATCCTATAATGCTGAATCAGTCAAATTTATCCTCTGTGCATGGAGCGAGATACTTTTGTACAGCAAAACATCAACATGATATAGTCACAGTTTTGAAAAATGCTTTCTATGCATAATGTAGAGCATGAAAGGAACAAGTGACTGAGAAGTCATTTTGCCATTATGGCACAGATAGAATGAACAAGTTCCCCAAACACACGGATTTAGAGTCATGTGATTTCACCGTTTGCTGTTGCTGGGTTGGACAGTTGAGCTGAAGTTGGGCAGCTCAACAATTTACCCATGTTTTCATTGCTATTAAGAGAGAACTGAAAAAGTGCCCTGCAAACATGGATCGGCCAGTTCAGTCGGTTCTCATACAACCAGACTGCAACTTCCTGGCCTATGTGATGTTCTCACGACTCCTGCCCACTCAGAAACAAACACAACAAATTATTCCAAGGTTAGCACTTCACACACACTCCCGTGAGCCCACCTACACACAGAAAATACCTTAACAATCACCTTTTTTATAACCACAACAACAACAAACCTCTACACCGAGGACCTGCCTAACCCTGAGCAACTAACTAACTTTTCATTGATCGATGTTAATGTGCAGAATATCTGGGAGATCGTTGTGTAGCTAAAAATCTGGAAGTTCCTTGTTTAAACACAGCTGGATTTGTAGTGTGGCAATTTCTTAAAAGCAGAAACTGTAGTTCTGTATTTCTGAGTAGTTTTGAAATAATGTTAATTATAGAGACAAACTGACCCACTGAACACACAATGCAGGTGTATGTAGGTGGATATCTGTCAGCTGTGTGTGCCTAATACACAGCATGTATTATACTCTTCAGTGGATCATTTTCATCTGTTGTGCAGCTGCTTTCTGTATGCAAAACATGCTTTCACAGCAGCTCCTGAATCACACATGCGCATGTGTGTGAGATGAGAATTAATAGTAGTTCAACTGCAGCACAGTGACGAATTGCCTCTGATTAAAGTTTCCTGATTGCAATTACCGCTCGAACCAACAAAGACAAATAACCTAGATGTCCTTCAGAGTTGAGAAGCTGTCCAGAAATCAGTTAAAGCTGAATGGGTGAGTAACCCCCTGTGATTTAAAACAGCATGCAGGATGGACGCTATGAGAAGGGCTGGCGTGCCAAAGGGAAAGGACTATGCATTCAGATGAGGCACACAGCACGGGTGTATTTTAATGCTAATGCCCCATATTACCATACAGTATTCATATGCTGTCCACGAAGATCCTTGGATCAACAGGCTCATCATGTTTGTATGCTGGCACAATTTTCACGAACCCCTCAAAGGAGGTCACGATTCGTCACATTTTACAAGATGGATAGGGAATATGAAGGTATCACTGCTGGAAGAGAATGTTGTCAGTCACTCATTGAGCCAAATAAAAACACAGTACATACCAAGTACATACCAAATCCCAGCTGATTGCCTCCTTTCCCATGTTTCCTGGCACACAGGGAGCCAATCTGATCCTCCGAGATTACGACTGTCACAATCCTGAAACTTGTTTGCCATAATTGCCATTAATGATTTCAATGTCTTTATCTCATCATTTCATGCCACTGTTGTTGTATAAACCCAAATATAGTTTGATAACACAAATACACCTCCAACTACGTCCATGATGCTCATGTTAACAGATGCTCGTCACAATTTGGTCATCGAATAATATACATCGAAATGAAGCGCCTAGCGATAAACAGCTTGTGGTGCTAATTCCATCACTCATGTGCCATTAAACCACAGCGGAAGAGGAGGGCAACAACGAGATGTCATTAAAGTAGCACCAGAAATCATGATGGAGACATGACATTTCTGTGAGTTTTAATCCAGCTGATGAATGGAGATTATTTAAAGAACTATACAAAATGATGGAGGTTGGACTCAAATGATCGTGAACAGGTGATGATGTTATAATTGTGAAAGGCTTATGTATAATGAAAATGTCTGTAAGCCCTGGTACTAGTAAATCCTCTTCCAGCAGCTGCAAAGGAAGACAAAAAAAAAAAGACATCTACACCATTTTGTGAGGATGGATTTTTGTAGTCAACAAGAAATGGAATCAAGCCAAAACTCTTTTTGGCTTTGTTCTGTTTTTGTTTTGTTCATAAGCCTGTGATGTAGTCCCAGTGCTTTTTTTTTTTTTTTTTTAATTCACTTCACTTCTTCTTGCTTGCTTCCTCTTCACTCTTCATCAGTTTGGTTGATACCTATTACAGTCGCCATGGAGACCCAGCACCTTTCTGTTTAACTGACAAATGGGGTAATGAAAGGAAACACATTCCACCTGAGCAGAGACAGCAGAGACGGAGGACAGTCTGCTCTGGTTATTGCTTCAATCGTAGCAGACAACACTGTAGCAAATGTGCTGTGCGTGCCTTTCAACACTCACTGAAATTGAATGACGGTGATGATTATTTTGTGGGAATGCTGTTTCTTGATTGAAGGCCTTTAGTTTAAAAAGCCTTGGCAGTTTATTGTGTTTAATTGGGGAAAATCCGAGATATTATTGTGATTGTATCTTAGCAATTATGTTCAAGTGATTCAAACATTTATGATACTGCCCAAAGGTTGAACAGTGATAAAGGATTTTAAATAATTTTTAGAAATGATGAGAATCTCTTCATAGAGAGGAAAGAGTCTTGAATATATATTAAATGTCGAGAATTAATCCGCTTAAATAGCTTGAAGATACATTTGCTCTGGGGAGGGGTTATCTCCTTTTTTCCACAGATGGCACAGATGAGGGCACGCTTATACTTTAAATTGCTCTGAGCTACCAAGCTGTCGGCGCCAGTTCAGTCACATTGTTCTCTCATTTCCATCATAGTGTGTGTTATAGCACATGATCTTTAAAGCTTTACATTTCTTTCAGCACACATTGGATTGCTTGCTTCACGTAAACGTCTTGAAACTGGATTTTGAGCTTGTTGTGGTGTTCATTTCAAGCGTAAAATTGATTGCATATGTTTTTGAAGAAAATGGAAAAAGAAATGCATGGCATTCATTTTGATTGATCTTATAGAGACTGGAATAGGGGCCACGTGCTTTTAAAGTAGTGATTTTAATCCAGCATGCTTTATGTTTCTCTCCAGTATTTCTAAAGACAAAAAAAGCCACTGACAATATCTTTTTGTCGACAGTGTGTGATGTAACTGCCTGTGACAACTTGCCTCTGCAGATTGTTGCTTATTTATCACTTATGGCACTTGTGAGTTTGATATGACAGTGATGACTGTTCTTTATCGTGACACTGGAGTGCAGAAACTAGCAGGCTCTTTCCTCCCACTGAGATTTCCTTAGACCTACTTCTATGGACATATAACAATGCATACTGTTCACAGTTGGATATAAAGGATATAAATCAAACCACGTCTTGACATTGTAAGTCATAAAAGTTATGACGTCTTTTCTCGGAGCTATACAGTTGATTGGGAGAATATCTCACCTCTCTTTCAATTTCTGTGTTTTTGTTTTTGTCACTGCTACGATTTGAAAGCTTTTGAAGCATTGTTGCTTTAAACTTTCTGTCCAAAATAAGATAAATAGATCAAAGTAGAACTAATACTGACCACACAAGCTCCTTCACGATCACTCTGCATGTCCTTAAACATCAATCAAGCAAAACTATCAAACGTCAAACAGACAGAAAACCTTGTGACTGAGAGTGGGCTTGAGATTTTGACAGCAGTATGTCCTCTTTGGTTGTGTGTGCGTTTGTGACCTGCGGTTCTGAGATTTTAAACCATCCGGAAGCCTCCGCAGGGTCTCTGTAAAAACAAATATGATCTCGATTGATAAATTCCTGTTGAAAAGAGGTCAGAATAACTTGGTGCTTCTTTCTTCCTCCTCAACCTGATTTGTACTGTTTCTACGGAGCCTCCAGCTGAGCCTCTTCCCTTCGTTGGTTGTTTGTGTTGTTGAGAAAGGTTATTCTGACACCAGGCCATTTCTTTGTGCTGCCTAAACTCCCTGTGTATGCCGGCATGACATTTGGCTTTAAAATTAGATTATACAACCATTTTGACCAAACATTGAACTAACAGTGTCATAAATCTATGTTTAAATAAAACTCATATGAACACTTTAAGAATTAGGAAATAATAGAGGATAAACTATTATTACAATGTAGCTGATTGAATAATCTCTTCTCAGACTGACCTTAAAAGTAATATTTTATGAATATACAGCTTCATCTATGGATTTTTTAAATATTTTTTTTGCACTGTATTCTATATTAGCAGTGACGTATTTGTTTTGGCCTCCTGCTGCAAGTTTGCATTTGGTTCTGTTTATTATAACATTTTTTTTTTATACAAATTATAACACAAAAATTTCCACTTACAGTTTATGTATGCACACTTTTATTAGGTATCTGTCCAACTTCCCTTAAATTTAAATAGCCAATCACAGTATTGATAGAACTGATAGAAAGACAAAAATAACTCAAACAGCTGAGGTTTGCAGAAGAACATCCCTGAACGCACAATACTTAAACTTTGAAGCAGATGTGCTGCAGAAATAGGACAGAAAACAGAACAGATAACTCACAGGTTCATAGTAATTTGAATAGAAGATTAGAAAAATGTTACCTGGTCTGATTTCTGCTGTGGCATCGGAGTGAAATGAATACATTCTGCCTTGTTCAGGAAAGTGGTGGTTTTGTCATGATGTGGGGAAAATTTGGAACCCTTACCAAGTGAGTATGGTAAGGGTTGAGAGAATGCTGCAGCCTACCTGAGCTGTGTTGCTGACCGCGCCCATCCCTTCATGACCACAGTATACCATCATCTGATGGCTCCCTCTGGCAGGATAACACGGCATATCACAAAAGTCAAATAATCACTCTGACACTCTGAGTGTCAAATAGACACTCTGTTGAGCATGACAGTGAGTTTTCTGTACTCATATGGCCTGTGCAGTTATCAGATATCAGTCCAACAGAGCAGCTTTGGGATATGGTGGAATGAGAGATTTGCTTCATGGATGTGCAGCCAACGAATCTGCAGCAACTGTGAGATGCTCCATATGAACCAAAAACCCTGACGCTTTAAGATATGCACATATATTTCACTCAATACTGCAGTGTCCTGTTTTCCTCTGTGTATGGGTGTCAAATTTGAATCTGTGACTCATGACCTGTTGCAGGGCGTGAATGTAATCCCAGCACATCATTCTGCTCAATGACCTATTTAGTTGCATACAGAGGATCTTGTGTACAAAAACAAAATGGGGGAATGAACTGTAACTCTTGTCGCATCCTGTTTGGATGAAATTGCCCACAAGTCTCTGATTGTGTCTGTGCCATATTTGGTAGCTGACTGCCATGATTGAACACTTCCTCCAGATTCATGTGTGTAGAGTTGTGCATTTGTATTCTGTGTGGTAACTATGTGTAAAGTAAGTGTATTGTTTGTGGCATTCACGCACTCCGACCACTGTCGACTGCAGTAAAACAGGGAACTGGTTTTAATGTCGCTGATGTGTGTGTGTGTGTGTTTTCAGTGAGCTTCCTCCAAAAAATAGGACTTCTGAATGAAATCAGGTTGTTTGTTCAACCTGAAAAGACATTTTCTTCCTGCTAACATGTCTGTGTGGATGACTATGGATACTGTGTTTCTTCATCTGTTTGCTTGTACTTCTGCTGTTTGTCTTAAAGGCATACATGCCCTGCGTGTGTTTACTTTGTGTATGCTTACAAGGAAGATTTTCTGTAGCCTGCCGTCTTCTTTGAAGTATCACTGCTTAACATTAACATTTGCTTATGCTTTGCTTCATTTGTATCAGCTCAAGTGAAATCTACTTTATTAGTACTATTTCTTTAAAAAAGTAATCGGACACGTGTTTAATGTCTATGTAGATCATTATTTTAAGCAGCCGCACATTAATAAACAACAATCAATTGTAAAATCAAATCCCACTAGGTTTCAGCAGTTTGGAAATAATGAAGACCTGATATTGAACGTTCAGGTCAACAACTGGTACTCGTTTTTCATAAATGGCTTCCAGATTATTCCAGATTACCAGTCTCAGTTTTTTAAACACCTTCCCTCACAATGTAATCTGATGACTGGATGGTGTCTGAGAGTATCCAACTAAACCTTTGACTGAGGATGAACAACAATATAAAGATATAAAAAGACATATTTCATTACAGGTGATAAGAAATCAGAATCTGTGAGCGATCAGAGCAGGTAGAATTCGATTTCGTTTGTGATTTCTGACTATCTTTCACCAATTAGGTTTTCATTTACAGGAATTAAATGATCACATCAGAAAGAACTGTGAGAACTAATTAGCACTCAGATTTGCTCCATTGTGCACAAAGTACATCAAATGAAAAGGTAATTATGTGGGAAATGAGAAATAAGATAGAAGTCATAGCGTCTGCTGACTCTTCTTCTGTATCTGAACTCTGCTGCTGAGAAGTAAAAGCAAAGTTGGATCACTGTAAGTCTTGAGGAGGATTTTTTTTTTCTGCTGCTATGTGAAATATGGCATCATATGGCATCAGAGTGACTGCCTCCATCGTCTTCAGAGGATGATGCCCTTTGAAGCGCGAGCAACTTCCATTTAAGGTTCCCTGCTCTTCAAAGGGGATCCTCCAATTGTCCCTTTTTTCCATCATAGTTGGAAATCACATTAGGCCCTGTCACCGAACAACTCGACTTCTCTTTCCTCTTACATCCTCGGTCACTTCAAAGCTTTGTGTTGTACTAGCACAACTCTACGGCACTTTGATATAATGGATATGGCAATCTCCTTATTAATTCATAGAAAGCGCAGCAGGTTCTCAAAGCTTTCCAGCAGTTACTAGAGTTGAGTGAATATGTGGAACTGGGATTTGCCAGCTCGGTTGTCTTGGGTGGCGGGTGTAACATAAAAAGCTTGATTACATACTGCAGCTAAGCGGACACACACACTGTGAGGAAACTGAAGCAGTGTAACAGATTTTAAAGCTGTTGAGGTCATCTAGTATCTAGTTAGACCTTCTGGGTGTAATTGTGTGAGCACAATGAGCCAATGCTATCAGGTTTGCCCCCTCTGGACTCGCTCCCCTTCCACTAATGTAGAAAAGAGAAGAAAGATCGATGGGAAACACTGGGAATGAGCACAAATTAGCAAAAAAAATTCTTCCTGTTCTCCTTGGACCTGACAGGTTAAATATGTGTCCGGGAGACAGAGATGACATTTTTGTGCCTGATAATCAAAAGCCCATTCATGCAAGGGCTTGAAGAGATTGCAATCCCCCAGAGATGGTGTGTTACATAACAAGTACAGTAGATGGAGCTTTATTGATCCATATTAGAAAAAAAAAAAAAGATTTTGATTCAAGTGTGGCTCAGTCTATTCTCTTCCAATCCACCTCCTCAAACTCCAACCAACACAACAGCAATCATTTATTAGCCTGACTTATTACATTTGTATGCAATTACACAGAAATAAATCATGGTATTGATTCTGTATTACTTAGAATGGATCGATAAGCTATGCATATGCCATAGGTGGGATCCTGGAAATACAGAGACATGCAATTAATTTTGTGAAGAAAATTGGTTCATATGAAGTCATGAAATGTATTGGGTCTCTTGAAATGGCCACTTTATTTGGGCTTTGCTCACAGCATCAAAGGAAAAATGGACCATTTTTAGATCAAACACCCCAGCATAGGACAGGATCACTTAATCCACGCAAACAGATGCCAGCAGGGCTTTGGAGGCTTTCTCTTAAGCCAATATCCCTGTCTTTGGACAAAATCAGGCCCCTCTTGCTTCTCTCATGTTGCAATTATATAAACAAGGACACAGCAACGATCCCCTCAAAGACTGACTGGACAGTGCTGTTACTACCCACAGCCAGGTACAGTATCTTATATTATTATTATTATTATTATTACTATTACTAATTATTTTTATTACTATTACTTCGCAAATTAAAAATGTTGCACTGCACTGACACAGATGAGAATTTGCAGCTGCGTTATATGATTCACGCTGAGATACATAATGTTGTTGTTCTTACCGTGTGTTAGGATCGCACAGGGTTGTCCAGGTCTGATCAGATTGGCTTCAGCCAGAGGTCAGTCGATCACAGTCACCTGAGTGATACATTTGTGTGTGTCTGCTGTGCAATGGTGATCTGACAGTGCCTGATGAACATTGCTGTAGATTGAAACATTTCTTTATTCAAATTGGCAGGAACTGCGATCCTCAGTCCTTAAAACACTGCTCCGTGTCTAGTGTGTTGAGCCAGTGCTTTTTTAAGTTACGTTTCTGTGATCTCAAACATTTTTAAATATGACGTGCAACACAAAGTGAACTGGATAGGAACAACGTCCACATCCTAGATGCAAGCCTGCTGGAAGAATGTGGCGCAGCAGGAGTAGCAGGTGTGTAAATGTCTCCAGGACAATGCTAATGTGTATTGGCTGAGCGGAATCGATTGTGGCCCCACTTGGACCTG
Organism: Echeneis naucrates; assembly: GCF_900963305.1. Lineage (NCBI taxonomy): Eukaryota > Metazoa > Chordata > Actinopteri > Carangiformes > Echeneidae > Echeneis > Echeneis naucrates. Next base: position 17,059,912 of record NC_042511.1, read on the forward strand.
TGATCTCTAGCTGAAGAAATATGTGGATAATGACAATTGATCCACTGACATTTTCGAGTATATTTGGTTTATGTTATGTTTTATGTCAGAATTCTGATATTGGTATGTAAATAAGTTTGCTGTGACTTGCGGGTTTGTGGATAAACACAGCAGTAGCTGTAGGACAGACAGGAATCAGTCATTATAAAATTAACTCTCAAAAAAGTCAGGGTGCTTTGATTTGTTGTTTTTTTGAGTGCCATGTTAGTGTGTTGGCCCCACTTTGACAAAGAGACAGCCAACCGAATGAACAAAAAACCAAAACAAAAAAAAAAAATCAGTTCACTATTAAAATCAGTTGAAACCATTTCTCTGTTTTCAATACTTTATTGCTTATCTTGCAGTGAAGGGGTCTCTTTCATTACAATGACAACAGCTTGGTTTGCATTATCCTTCAAACAGCAAATCCTCAAGGTTAAACAGATAATATGAAGGACACATGCTCCTTATGAGATCAGGGATCTTTTGTGCCGACGCTCTCCTGTATGTTGTTGACAATTTCAGATCCCCCTTTTTTTCCCCAGCGCTGTCACCTCTTTCACATGTGACCATGAAAGAAATCAAACTCTTTTCAATAACTTTTACACTTGGCCTGCAAAACAGTGGGGAAATTGACACTTTTTTGTCCATCTCAGCTGTCGGGCTGGATTCTCGTTGCAATATTTTAGTGTCTTGTGAGGGCACTCTGAGGATGCTGTTTGTTGACAGGCTTTCTAAAGGCAGCGTCTGAAGATGAACAGTCTCACCTTCCATTCAGAGAACACCAGCTCTGAAGCTTCTGTTCATTCAGACTATCCGCACCTCTTTTATCTCTGAGACCGCATCCTTTCAGTGCAGACAAGAAAGCAAGTGCAGCTGTGTTACCCCATTAGATTATTCATGTATTGCTCTTCATAAAACAGCCTCTTAATGTACACAAAAGGATTAGATTGACCTCATGAAAATATGATACAAAACAAATCCAACTTTGGCAGCGTTGGCCATGAGTCACCAATGCTCCCTGAGCTGCTATATACTGTCATGCTCAGTATGTGGAGGTGGCATGGTGTCTTTAATTAAACCTCCTGTGATGTTGGCGGGCATATTTATAGAAACATGCACACAGACGTGACGGAGCATTCAGTGTTTGAACTGCCATTGTTTTATGTGACCTACAAGCATATATATGGAATATAAAGTAGAGCAGTTTGGGGAAAGGCAGGCTGTAATATCTATGTTGCTGTTTTCAGTGGAAAAGAACTAAGTACATTTGCATGAGTAATGTACTTGGGTACTTCTCTTTTACTTATAGATAAATGCTCCATTTATTTTAGGACCTTGATGTGATGAAGTGTTTTCGGTTGAACTACCCACCAATATGCCATATTCAAATTTGTTCCAGCTACAATGTTAATGTATCATTGATATAATCACAACAAAAGGACCCTCTTTATTGTAAGTTATGTGCATCTTGCTTTTAATTGTGTCTGGTTTTTGGAGCTGAGAAGGTGGTGCAAAGAGGCTATTTGAGGCTTTTTGGTTCAGAGGCAGTTGGAGCTGGACTGTGAAGCTCCATAAAGCAGAGGACAGCTTCATTCAGGTGATCCTTTTTTGGCATCACCATGTCACATTGATTTCTCTGTGTAATCTGACACATCAGATAACAATAATAGATCATTTAAATTACTGCTTACACCAGCACACATCATAATCTGTACATCACATGAAGCTGGCATCACAGGTTTTGCTGAAGTAACTGTATTGAGTTTGCTCTTAATTACTGCGCTGCCGCTTACACGCAAATATTGTTGCTGTGAAACACATTAGTCCATTTTCTTAAATATGCCTACAGTGTGTGTGTGTGTGTGTGTGTGTGTGTGCTCCTAATTTAAATTCTAAATTTAGGAAGCAAACGCACAGACTTGTGTGCAAATGTTAGCAACAGTGCTGCTCCAGCTCTCGGAGCAATTAGCCCCGGGCCGACTACCGTTTACTGTAGTGTTAGGTAACAGGCCGTCAGCGCTTCACGTAAATCTCTGCTGCTTGTTGACAAAACCTGGCTTTTATCTCCTCTTTCCATCCCCCCATTCCTCCATCCTCCACGCTCTCTGTCGAATCTATCCATCCTATCTTGCTCTTTGCCACTCAGTCATTTTCTTATCTCTTGTCTTTCGATCTGTCCCCTGCCCGCCCCCCAGCCTCTGCCCTTGTGTATTGTATAACCAGCTGTGGCCACTCACCTGACCAATGACCTCCATGCTGTTAGGGTGATAATGTAAACCTCTCTGAGAGGAGATAACAGCCCACTGGGATAATTGGCCACACACACAGAAAACACACACAGGCAGATGAAGCCAGGGGCACACAGTAAGATACCTCTCAGTTCCCATGGAAACTTGACCTGAAGCCCCTGTATACATGCACACAGACAAACACACGCGTGCGGACATACAGATGCACACACCTCAGTGTACTTTGGCCAGATGAGACACTCGCTGGGGAAGCATAAATTTCAAACAGAGAGGTGATGTAACAAAGCAGCAGGGCCACTTGTAGAGACCAGGTCCATGTTTCCTGAGGTAACAGAGGCAAACGCACAACAGGACACGAACTTCCTTCCTTCAGAAAAGTCTGAGCACAAAAAAAAAAAAAAAAATTCAAAAGAAAACCTTAGGCACGTTTGCTAAGAGAACTGTATTTACCATACATTTGTTTTCCTTTTTCGAGTCTGGTTTTGAGTGACCTTTGTGGGTCTGGATGTGTTATGAAATAAACCAAATACCTTCTGGAAACCAACAGTCACTGTTCAATTATTCATAACGAAGAAAAGCATTCGCTGCACAGTGAAAAGGTTATTAGGGTTCATTCACTGGCCCTTTTGAACCCTGCTGCTAAGCATCAACAGGCAGTTTGGGATCATTATTTGTCTGAGGTGATGAGTGGGAAACTTGGTCCCTCTTGTGGTTTGAAGTGGATGTTACTAGTACACAGAGGCATAGTACGTCATCTTTGAAGTAAGAAGTATAAACCAAGTTGCTCTGATTCCAGGAAGCAAACTTTACTGCATATTTTGATTTTAAACTGAGGTGCCATTTACCAACAATCATGCCCCAAGCTCCATTTAGTAGATGTTCTGGAGATTTTGACCACATGACATGGTCTTCTTCAGCAGGTGGAGGTTTAGCAATTCTGTCTAATCAATCTAATAAAATTGTATGCAGTTTGATGAAAACGGTAAAAATTGTTGATGTGGGCCATGTAAGATCAGTAAAAGCTCAACTACAACAACAAGTAAGTTATTTCTTGATTTTTTAAGGTCCAGAATGAAATTCCAAGCACATCTAGAGAGGTGCAGCTTCATTTTGACTTTATACTATAAATTAATATACATTATTAAAAAAAATCTATTTTATTTCGATTTCTATTCTATTACTTTTCTGTCATTTGCTTTCACACATTATTCTCCTGATTAGTTTAAAATGAATCCACTCCAACTTGATTGGTTTTTGAAATTACAGTAATATTAGAAAGCAGTGCTTTTGCAACTCAAACTCAGTTTAATCTTTTTTTATATTCAAATGCATGCACTGGCTTATTTTTTTGTTTACATTCATTCATTTAGTTGGAACCTTTGACCCAAACATACATGATGACACAACAGTCTGTTTGTGTTGTAGACAAAATTACAAACACCAATTGTTTTATTAACATATTTCAAATGAATTTCCACTCATTCTAAAAACTGAAAACTAAAAATAAACGATTTTTATTGTGAAAATTAACAACCACTCATAAATACAACTGACACAAAAAGCTGTTAGATCTTGTGAAGATTTTCAGTCTAGTCACAACTCAATGATTGAAATTTCTAATTTCACGAAAAACAAACTCATTGATAAGCTTTAAATGCTGAATTAAATAAAAAGAGCTTTGACATAAGTAAATCAAAAACATTTTTGTAAATAATGTTCACATTGCATCATAATGTACTAAATCAACAGCTACATCTTAAGAAAATCCCTTTGATTTAATATAAATAGTATACAATAACATAAAGAGTTTATGAGCACTCATTTTGTATTTTTATTTTTTTTTAATTTTTTTTGCAGTTTCACATAAGGTAATAAATGACATGTTTTAGAGATTGGCATTCTCTTCAGCAATATTTCACTTCTCATACCTTCTGAACTGGTGTGTGTGTGTGTGTGTGTGTGTGTGTGTGTGGGTGTGTGTGTGTGTGTGTGTGTGTGTGTGAGTCAGTGAAGGTGACTCTTTTGTCATTTACCCAGTGGACTTTCAGGTGCAGTAATGTTGTGCTAAAAGCTCAGATTTAGTGACACCATTAGCGATGTGTATCTGACTTGAAAAGGCTCTCAGATGTCCATAGAGGCTGCACTGAGCTGTTAAAAAGATAAGAGTGCTGAGTTTGTCCTCTTGCTACACACACTAAGAGTGTGAGACAGAAAGGCAAGATTGTGTGTGTGTGTGTGTGTGTGTGTGTGTGTGTATACCATATGTTTCATAATTTCATCATTATTGAAATTCTTTTAAAAATACTCCAGATAATTTTTGTTGTTGTTGTTGTTGTTGTACAACAGTCACATTCACGTTTCGCTAATCTTAACTTGGTCACCAGAGGGCAGCATCAATCCACAAACCCCGGAGTCATTGAACAAGATTTCCTGCGTCTTTCCAACAACTTCACTGCATTTTATTTACATGGAGCTCATGATCTCTCTCTCGCTCTCTCTCACACACACACACACACGTCTTGTAGACACACATTAATATTGCTGATATTTTCAACACACTCTTTCAGGAGTAAATATATACTCCTGAGAATAACAGGAGTAGAACTCCTTCAGTTTTAGCAATTTTATGAAAATGTATCTACTTTTCATCCCTTTCATCTGGGATGAATTAAAACAAAACATATTTTATGTAATGTAATTTGTTATCACCTCTCAACAGTTTGTTTTATATCTGTGTCAGTTGGAAAAATACACTTTAGCACCATGGAAGTTGAATCACTTAACTGAGTGTTTTGCTCTGGATTTAAAAAAATACATAAATGTCAGTACCACAGTGTTCTTTATTGTTCATGATCAGTGTCAAAATCAGCTCAACCTGATATTTTATGACAGTCTGTGATTTGGATTTACTTTAGCAAATCTGTTGTTTCAGTATGACAGCAAGTAAGATTGAAATAACATGAAGTTTTGTCATAGCCGTCAGTGATCTGACTCCATTGGTGTGGGAGTTTACAAAGCGATATTCAGGATACCTGACCACAGTGCTGGCAATGTATCTACCAGATTTGCTGCCTTTCAAGAAACAACTGAAGGGCACATTGGAATTTTTCCTCTCCAGTGTACTGTAGACAGTTACCCAACCGTGTGCATCCACACTCTTACTTGTGTTGTGCTTGATAGACCCATCTGAGAGATTTTGAGATCCGTGAAACCAGTGCACCTCTCCGTCTGGGTACACTTTGTGGAAAGTGCAAACAGGACCATGACTTGAGAAAAAGCCTGTGACATTTTGACAACACTCTAAATGGAAAAACAGATAAAAGTTTGGCAATTAATTTGATGTACAAAACATTATAGACACACTCTTGTTTAGCATGTAAAACCACCAAAAGCACAACAGTGCATTCAATTCTAATGTTAAGTCAAAGGCACAGTTGTGAAAACACTATATACAAGTCTCGGCTACATTTCAGTGAGAAAGCCAAGACTCATTTTTTATTTCTAAAACTCACTTTGTAAGGCTTTATCACATTTATTAAGGCTCTACAGATTACTTATAACATTAAAATACTTTTCTTCTGCATATTGAATTCATTAGGAGAGATCCGCAAATAGGCCAGTTCAAACATTTAACCGCTGCAAAAACACTTCAGCTAAGTCAAATCAACTTATTAACAACTCATGCAGACCTGGTGACTTTTTCTAATTGATAATTTAAACACAAACCCACCGGGTCACTGCTGAAAATCGTGGACACTGAAGAAATTAGTTCTGATGCTCTGCAGGTTTTTGCAGATGACAGTCTTCTTAATGAGAACCAGCTTGGTTAGTTCTGATGAACAAAACATTAACTTGCCTATGTATGTATACATACATATATGCAAGTGTGCGTGTGTGTGTCTGTCTGTCTATATATAATCCATATAAGTTGTACCCGACATAAGGACCAAATTAATGATTCAGAAACCTCATAAAATGCTCATGCCTGTACTGCAGTTGAGGAACTGAGCCAAAGGGAAGTAAACCAGTTTAAATAAGAATAAACATGGCCTCTGACCTTGTAACTCCAATGCTGTGTATCTTTCGGTCACTCCTTTATTGGATCGAACTTTGCACATGTACTTTCCGCTGTCGAGTGGCTGCACTTCTTGGAAGATAAGGGACAATTGTTCTTCTTCATACTCGCAATGGAAGTCACCTGATGCTTTTATATTTTGCGTAATATTTCCGTCACTCTTCAAAGAGCATCGAGACGTTTTGTGGTGGGACCACTCTAAGTGTTTGATTGATAGTCCATTTGTAGATGAGGACACGTTGCATGGCAGGGAAACCTGTTTGCCACACTCTGCAGTAATCCTTGGAGTCACTCTGAGTGTCACCATCTCTGTTGAGGACAAGTATTTACATTGAAAAGAGTATTGTCATCGATATAATCACATTATTGCATGTTGCATTATTGGAATTGTCCCCGGTTCACTTCAACTTCATTGAAATAGCTTTGCGATACCTTTTGTCGCTAAAGTCAATGCAGGTACAAGCCAGAGTATATACAGCGCTGGGAAAACCATTGTTGCCGCTTTTGCATTTCACTGTAACAAGAAGAACAATGAGATGAAAGCAGATTTCAAGCAGGATGAAACATGCATGCTGTCATTTTAGCATGTACATAATGTACAAAGGCAACTCCAGGCTATATCTGAGTGGAACTGACCTCAGGATGTTGGTGCTTCTCTCCAGTGCTTGTTCTCTCCTTGCAGGGCTGTTTCTTGTTTCTATCTTCTGGTCTTTTTGCTAAGTGCAGAAGTTAATGATTAGTAACTTATGAAGAAATTTCTGGGAAGGCTCATGGCTTAACCTAACTGACGAAGCGAAAGGGAAATGTTTGTGTGTGTCTGCATGCATGTGTGTCTGAAAGGCTGAAGAAAAAAACAAAAGAAGATGGGGGCAGTGCCATGTTCATGAAACTGAAGACCACAAGTAGGGACTTGTGTGGCAGTTTTTGATGTCTTGCCGTCATTTCCCTGCCTCTTCCAATGGCATCAACTTATTTCTGCTATGAGCTAATTACGTCTGTTTTGTGTAGTTTCTTTGTATAGTCTCCGTGGGAGTAGCCGCAGGGGAAACGCTATTATCTGTTATGTTCTGGAGCGTTCCTCTCACTCTGCTTAGCATTTTATTGAGTCTTATTCACAGATAGTTAGTAATTCAATGGGAAGAGCCAAGTAATCATGGAATCATGAGGTAAATGTTAAGGTTTGACAAAAAATGGCAGATATGTAAGCAAACAACAGGAGGTAAGATAACATTGACTGATGTCACATTCATATCAACCACACCTCAGCTCACATGCAGCAAAACAAGGAGAGGGTTTTAAAAAATGCAATGTTTGCTGCTTTATTTATAAGCTTTCAATATGTACACAGTTTACAATATGGCAAAGCTGCCCACTGCTGCCCCTTGAACTGCCAGATTTCTGCTAAATGTCACTGTGGGTGCTTATGATTCTGCGTTTACACCCCCTCAGAGTAACAAAGTATACCAGTCATTTTTATCGAAATTAAAAAAAATTGGGCAACTTGTGCTCTCATTCCACAAATGAGGTTCTGTGGCTTGTGCTGTTTCTGTTTCATGCACAAATATTTGTAAAAACATAAAATAACAGAAGGCAACATTGTGAAGGACACTGCTTTGTGAAATGACAACAGGCTAATCTTTTGAAAACATACTCGTGCATCTGCATATATAAGCTCTCGCTCTCTTTCTCCCTCTCTCTCTCTCTCATCGTCTTTCTCTCTCCCTCTCTCAACCCAACCGGTCGAGGCAGATCGCCCCCCCCCCCCCCCCCCCCCCCCCCCCCCCCGTTGCCAAGTGTTTGCTCATGGGGAGATCTGTTGGGTCTCGTTAAATAATTTTATGAAGAGTTTGGTCTAGACCTGTTCTATATGCTTTGATGTATCTTTGTTATGATTTGGCGCTATACAAGTAAATCTGATTTGATTTGATTTGATTTTGAATTTGAAGACAGACAAAAAACTAGTAGTCAATCGTTTAATTCAGCTCTGGCAAAAATGGAGGGATGGAGCCGGATATGTGAGGTACTCAGGATGGACGCCAGTATCTGTTTCTCCTATGTAAATATTATTCTTTCCCACTCACCCAATGAAAGAAAAAAGAAATTGCAGCTGCTTTTGTAGACACTTATGACTTACTGAAGAGTTACAAGTTGAGATGTTAAGATCTCACCACATGCAACTCTAAACTCAAACTGCTGAACATGTAGATTGGAGTGCACAAAGATGCATAAAATGTATATAGCCCCACTGGAGGGGCTCTGGCCGTGACTCACCTCATGTAATTATCTGTTTATCACTCCATATGGAAGCAGTTTCTTATTCAAACAGACAGAGAGAATTGCATAAAGCAGCTGTACTGGCAAAGCAGCTATCTGATATTGTGTCTTTTGGACCTTTTTTGAAGGAAAAAACTGAAATGTGTAAATGTTGTCAAGTATGGAACAGTCACGTGGGCCGATAAATAAACTTAAGAGAAATCAATTTTAATAAGTTAGCAGCGTTTTTGTTTTTTTTTTTTTTTTAACTTTCTTCCAAAGTTCTTCCAAAACAGCAAAGCAGAGTACGTGCTCTATCAGCGCCCCTTAATTTGACCCATCACTATAACAAAAGGATATGAGCATCTTCTCATCTGCTTGTGGTTTGGGGAACTCCACAGATTTTACACATCAGATTGTGTTTACAGGTGTACTACTGGTTCCGCAAGCAGTTGCATGAAATCTGATGAAATTGCCTCTGCTGATGTGACAGTTTTGGTTGGATTGAAAGACTTCAAGCGTGAAAGTGGAAAAAAAAAAAAAAAAAAAAGGGTTTCTACTTAAGAAGATATGAGTCACCTCCTCATGTCTGCGTTAAGACAGTAGCTCAAGGTCGGATTAGCTGGTACCAGTAAAACACACCTAAACGTCTGACTGCACAGCTTGTTTTGGGGAGTTAATGCTGGCATTGATGAGGAGGACAAGTTTTCAGACCGGCTCTGCCTCACTGACCTTCTTTCACCTTCTATTCATGACACTGTTATTGGAACGTTAAGCATATGGAGTACTGAGACGACTACATCTGACTGGACCAGGCGTGGGAGTGATCCCGGATCAAGTGGGCCAACCTGCAGGCATCTCCTGCCTACTACCAGCTGCCAACTGCAACTGTGCCCCTCTCAGTGCTGCTAACTTTACTCACCATGGCACACCTTCACACCCAGAATCTGTATCCCCTTGTTTGAGTCCTGTGCAAGGCCTGAACTCACATTAACACCCAAGACGCCTGGATGACCAATGTGAATGACCCACAGTGTGACCTGTACCATTTAAATGTAGATTATATTTCATACTTGCGTTAATTACTTTACTTACCGTTAAAAGTAATAATTAACCAAACAATTTTAATTTATTCAATGTCATTAAGACTTGACTGTCGAAAAAAAAAAAAAAAAATCTGTATTAGTCTGTTGCTGTTTTGTGTGTCTATTTAACCATTGATTTTACATTTATAATGCCATTTACTTTTATAGCTACCCATCACTTCCTGGTCATTAACTGCCATTGTAAAGTGTGTATTAGAATTAAACTGCTGACTTGTACAAATGTGTTCTTAGCCAGATTAAATACAAGAGGTGTGCAAGTTTTAACAATGAGCTTTGCTGCTAGATTGTGAGCCTGATGGTTTTTTCCCCGCACAGGAAGTGCAAATTAAAATGGCTGATTTTATTTATCTGCTCCACTCTGACTGTGTTGGTGCTGCCATGACTTAATAAGACATTTGTTAAAACAACGTAACACCTGAAAGCAACTTTGTCTAAATGCCAGCTTTGAACAAAAACAATGACAGGAAATCTGCGCTGTTGCGCTGATTGTAATCACGACGTGAACTTGTTTAACATAAAGTGAATGGATTACACAGTCACTCTAGGAGGCTAGTTAATGGCACACAGCCATTAAGGATAATTTGCCACAAGTTGGGTGTATTACTATGCCAATTTTTGGCAATTATTTCTCTTGCTCATGATTGCACTGTACTCACTGAAGAAAATTTACTGCTCATATCTGGAAATAGTTGACTTTGTCAAGTCCATCAAGAAAACAAACACAAATGGCAGCCACTTCTTTTATAACTGAAACCAAAACAATTCTCAAAAAGTTTCTCACTTTTCTCACGTTAGTTAAAATATAATTCTATTTTCAAGAATGCAATTATGTATTGGCTATGAAATTACAAAGGCAGAGCCAAAAATAGCCTGTCCATATTCCTCCTAAAATTAGAATAAAGCAAATTCAGTGACAGGAAGTAAACCAGTTATTTGGCTGGGGCTAGTGAATGTAAAAGTTTATGTTTTTCACTGTCTAATCCTGCCTATGCACCTGCACATATGTGGCATACACAAAATATGATTGACTGTCTCATATTTCATGTTGTCAAACTCTCCGGCCATTCCTGCCCTGCTTGACAGCAGCATTGAAGTTTATCCCCAAAGTATGTTCCGCTTTATCCTGTACTTAATTGCGATGGGGATGGGATTACCCATAATTCTGAGTTTTATCTGTGGCTTTCACATGATTAGCTGACGTTATTTAGCTGTTGCATTAAGTTTGAAGGTCATTTTTTGCTCGTTCCAGTACAGTAGCATTCGATCTGTTGCCATGATGATTCTCCGGGTAGACTTTGTTACAGACAAAAAAAAAAAGAAATCACACTCATAGGAACTTTCTCATAGCGTGTGAATGAGTTCAAAGATTCAGTGTGAATAAACTGGAAACAAAGCAGGATTATGTGATTTCCCCCAGCGGACCCAAGATTTCACTTCCTTGTGGCTCCAAAATTACTTAAACACTGGCTACTGTGCGAATTACGACCAATAAAAAAAATAACATAAATAAGATTCATGCAGCTCGGTGCATAAATGATCTGACACCAACAGAAGATTGATTTCAATGACTGAAATGTTTTCAGAGTTTTTGCTTTAACAAGGATTTTCCTTTGCATCAGAGCCTTGATGACTCTGGTGCAAGAAATAATTCCTGTGACTACTTCTGCTGTAGCTTAAGTTGTTATGTACACATACACACACAAAAACAAGTAAAGCTCAGCCTCAACAAGAAAAAAAATCCAAGTAGCGCTGGACATTAACACAAGAAGCTATTTAAAAATCCCAGATACAATGTGCTGGATTGTGTAAATTTGAATTAAAAACTTCATATTCATATAGATTCCACTCTGGAGTAGTCATTCCTTCTTTTTTTTTTCCTTTTTGCCTCAAAGTCTGATCAAAGCATCTGGCACCACAGACATAAAATGTCGTCATCAAAAATTTACAGTAAATGCACAATAATAACTCTTTTAAAACTCTTGAATTGTAAAACCATGCTGCAGTTTTCCCCACAAATGAGTCACTCAAAGAAGACATTTCTAAATGCTGATGAGAAAAACACGATTCTCACACTGTCACTCATCATGCTTTTGAGGGAGAAGACATTTACTGTCACAGATTCCCACTAAAAGCTTGAAATGGGAGGGGAAAGGCTTCTGTTGTTGTGGGCCATGGAGACACACTGTAATTATGATACTAAGCTATGCAAGTTCATTTAGTTTGGCACTGTGCCTCAAGTCTCCTTTTTGTTTATTTGTCAAGGGCACTGAGCATTATAATTCAAGGGCAAAGCATTATGTTTGTGTTTGCCTTTGTCAAGTTTGAAATTTTACCATAAAAAGTGCAGCTAAATTGCTCTATGTGGGTCAGTAGACACTCTCTGTAAAACTGGCTCTTGCATCATAATGTTAACGAAGATATATGAACGCTTGATGAGGCAATAAACTCTCACCACGAACCAAGCAGATTGTCCCATTTTACTTGACAGGATTTGGCCGAGGTTACAGGGAAAAGGATGAAATACAAACTTTGGTCTCAGTCTTTTGTCTCTCAGTCACGTTTGCAATCACCTTTTCTTTCTCAGCTTTCTCCTGTTCTGCTGCCACACCTTGAGCTAGCTAAACTTTGATCTCTATCGGCCTGTCTTTATCCGTAGTTAAAAAAAAACTGGACCTGAAAGTTGTCTTTCCAGTCAAACCTTGGAGAGACGGGAAAGATTTACTGAACAGGTTTGTAGTCGTTGTAAATACTCTGTAGGCTGAGCGTTGCTCTACATTATTCTTTCATCCTTGTCCCTTCAGCCTTCCTGTGTGCTAGAAGCTCTGCCTGTAGATCCCACGTTGGTTTGAGGGCTTCATATAGACATTAGTGGTGACTTGTGATGTCCAGAAAATGGCAGGACGCATTCAATGCTATTGAGAAGAACAGCACTCTATGTTGAACAGAATTTGTTTCTTGAGCAAAAAAACAAAAAAACTAAACAAACAAAGCAGTTGCATGAGCAACGAGATCCGTCGACAGAGTGGCTGTGTGCATGTAGAAAGTGACTCACCACTCAAATAAACTTGAGCCAATTTTCCCAAAACTGTCACAAGAGGATTCTTAAACCTGGAATTTATAGATACTGACTTGGCATTTTATTAAGTGTGTGGGTTGTGCCATATTTCCCTCTCTGATAACCTTTAGAAGAAATGAAAACATAATTTACTGTAGAATGTGATCAAATACTTTTCTGTCAGGGTTTGTGGTAAAAATACAGAGTAGAGCAGGATATGAAAAATAGGAAAACATGAACAGTGAAAAAGAGCTGGAGAATCTCTTAACTCTTCAATTTATGCATCAGTTCATTCCCTCAATATAATTAAATCCCCACTGAGCACAGCCTTATCTAGCCTGTGCTTGCTATTGACTTTGTAGAGATTGCAACAAAATAACAAATGAATTACCTGGGAGAAAAAGCTTGGAGACAAAGACTATTAAATCCACATCAACTCAAACCTTTTAAAATACACCAAAACAGTCTCTTCTCCTCAACCCTTACCTGATTGAAGTAGGAGAGTAAAAAAAAAACCAAAAACTTGTGATATTATGACCGTCCACATTCATTTTATGTCCAAAAATATTGAGCACCCCCCAACACAGTCACATATCTGTTTTGCATTAAATGTCATCTATCAGTTTGTCCTGCAATCTGATTTGTGAGGACTCACTAATTCACAGCTACACAGGAAAAAAATATGTTTGCAAGTTGTAACAGTGACTACTGTACGGTAATACGTGTACCGGCAACAATTTGTATTGATGATTGAAAAATAAATGAATGAATCTTTAGATATAATTAGTACAGCATGTTTTACAGCTGTATTGGAGCCCTGTGAACATGGCTGCTTGTTTAAAAGTACGTCCTCTCTTCATGGCATTAATGTGGCGACCTCAGATTGCCACAAATATCTTTTATCCATCAATTCATTAACTTTAATTCTTACGGAGCCACTCCAAGGTCAAGGTCGGGGGTACACCATGGACAGGCTGCTAGTCCGTCTCAGGGCTGAGGCTGACAAATCCAGAAACAAAAAACCATTCACGGTCATATTCATGTCCAGAGGCAATTTTGTGCCATCAATACACCTCAATATGCATCTGTTTGGGGTTTAAACCAGGAACCTTGCTGCTAACCACTGCTCCACTTTGTTACAAACACCTGTCATCCATCTATCCATTATATATCTGTCATCTGAGACAGAAACACTGTTACAGCAGAATTCCGGTTACTATAGCAGCGTACCAAGCAGACAGAAACTGTAGCGCTGATAGACATTTAATACTGAGATTTACATTGTGTGAGGAAAGTTTTCAAACCCCCCTTACATTTTTCACCGTTTTTTACATTGCAGCCATACTTTAAAATCATTTAAGTAGAGTTTTTGCCCTCATTAATGTACACAGCACCCCATTTTGACATGAAAGCACAGAAATTTTGCCATTGTTGGAAATGTATTAATATCACATGGCCATAAGTATTCAGAATAGGGGTGTGCCAATAAATCAATTCATATAAGAATCGCGATTCTCATTACTACGATTCAGAATGTCCCAAAATAAAAAAATAGATAAAAAAAAAGAAAATAAAACAAATCCGCAGGCTATCTGCTTCCATTTTGTATGCGGGACATCCTGATGTCACTATACAGCCGGTTCTGAAATGGTAAGCACCAAAACAAGGAGGTAACTACAATCATGGAGGAAAGAGAGATTCAAACCAGCCCCGTCCTCGCTGAAGGCAAAGATTTTGACTCATTTTGGTTTTTACCTAGAGCCCTATAAAATCTGTTTTATTTTCAAAATTTTTCCCATATTCATTTTTTTCCCAGTGTTTCTATGGAGGGGGCCAGTCTCTCCTCTCGTCTAGTCTCTAGTCTCTGCAGGGGTCTGTTCTAGTCTTTGGGTGGGTCGACATGTTTTCGAACTGTTTATCCCTACTATGGCAACTTCCGGTTAGTGGGATCCTGGACGAAATCCGCTCAGGACCTCACACTGGGCTGAAGGTTCACCTTCTAACATGATAATGACCTTAAGCACACAGATAAAATAACGGGGTGGCTTTGTAACAATTCGGTGTCTTTTCTTGAATGGCCCAGCCAGAGCCCTGAAAATGGCTGTCCACCAACATTCACCATCCGACCTGAAAGAAGTGAGAGGATCTGCAGGGAGGAATGGCAGAGGATTGCCAAATCTTCATCACTCCCAAGAAGACTCATGGCTGTATTAGCTCAAACAGGCCAATACTTAGCAAAGTGTCTGAAAACTTATGGCCATGTGATATGTCAGTTTTTGTTCTTTAATAAATTCGCAAAAATGTCTACAATTCTGTGTGTTTCTGTCAAAACGGGGTGCTGCGTACATTAATAAGAACAAAAATCTACTTAAATGATTTTAGCAAATGACTGCAATGTAACAAAGAGTGGTCTGAATACTTTCTGTACCCACTGTAGTGCAAAAAGACAAAATGTGACTCAACTGCAAACAGAATCACGACAAACCTATCCTCACTGCCCTACAAAACCTAACGCAGCATCAGACACTATCAGAGAGAGATATTTCCCCCTAAGCTGAAACCTTACATGATGACAAGTGCCAGTACATATTCTGTAGTCCTTGGCCCGGCATTCACAGTCCTGCAGTGTCTGTAATTCCAGTTTACCCATGAGCCCAATAGCCAGAATGGAAATTAAAGTTATTTTTGCTCCTTGGCATCCTCCGATCAACACATTGGTCCCCAGCTGTCCCTCGGCTGAACTCTTCTGATTGTGCCCTTAAACCTTGAGGACATCTCCATCACACACAATCATCAATCACATTCATGAGCTGATCAAGAAGCTTCAGTGCACTCATAAACACACGAGCAGAGCCAGTCTCCACCCATAAAGTCTGCTATCACACAGTTAATGTCTGTTAGAAGGGATATTAGAGGGTTAGAGACTACTGTCCTGATGGGTCTAAAGAAGTCCTGAACAGAAATAATATTGTTCTTTTTGGGTTCCACTCAAGATGAGAAGTCTGACCCAGTGGATGGACCCTAGACTTTTATGCATGCGCATTTATTTTCAATCTATTTCAATGCAATACATTCAAACTAAACACATCCCACATCCCATTCTGGTTTAACAGGGAAAGCATGAAAGACATTTGGCATATGTCAGCATTTTGAGCTGGTTACAGACTCAGACAGGTCCTACTGACATCCAGCTGTGCATGTGTATGACAAACATTTGCAAGCAAAACACAATTGAGAATAAACATGACAGTAAGGAATAATTCAAAATGCAGATCAGAGTTAAGCATGTGACACGACAACCAATTACACAACTATGCCTTTTCTGCATTGGAGGGATTCTGAATAGTTTTGACACGTTCAGTATTAAGCATTCACTTATGATACATTAACTATTGAGCAGAAAGGTGAGGTTTTTAATTGAAGACATATATAAATATATGAAGTGGGTTTCCCATTATTTTTATGTATCACAAAATAAACATTACATTCAAGACAAAAATAATAATTTGAATAAACCATTTCGTCTACATTGACTATCTCACTTTATTACTGTTTATATATATATATATACACACAGGATATATATATATATATGCCACTTTTGTGTGATAAAAAGAGTTGATATGATGAATGATTCATCATGTGCCTTGCTCTCAGTCCTGACAGTTAAAAATGACCTTTCCAGTTGGGGGTGGGGGGGGCAAAAAGCTAAAAGTGAAGATGAGTGACAGAAATGTAGACAGGAAAGCTTAATAGCACATCGTTCATGATCTCAAACCATCTTTGTTTTTCACCCACCACTCGAACACACTATTCATCAACATGAAGCTACCTATCAGTGGGGAAATCCAGCAATCCTGGCAGATCAATGAAACATTCTGTGACATTTGTGAGCCATAAATGTGGATAATTGCTTCACGCACTGGGACCATATGACTTTAAAGGTCATTGCACTTAACATGTTTGAAAGAGCTAAACATGAGAGTTGCCATTATGCTGACATACACAAAGCACCGGAGTAGCAGTAATTACCCTCCTGTGGGGGGAAGCCCCAAATACTGTATGACCATTGAGACATTAAGGAGCATTGTGCCTTGCCATCTGTGCCCTCGTGTTACATCCATCTCGTCATAATCTGCAGGATACAAGCTTCAAAAGGCAACTGAATAATCTTGATTGTAGGACAGCTGTCTGCTGCCACTGGCAGGAATTGGACTTCGAGGGATTTGAAACGGGGGGAAGAAAGCCACCCTGGGGTGAATTATACCTGACATAGAAGACAGTGACACCACACCACAACAACGCCCAATAAAAATGACTGCTAGAATCTCCAGAAGTGCTCATAACATTGTGCAGTTTCTGATTTTATGCACTGAATCCAAACAACCAAGGCAAAATGTGAAACTTGGATAACACAAGCGTCAGTGTCCATTATAAGTTTATAAACTAGGCTTATTATCAATGTAAACCTATTTTCAGACTTAATGCCGCGCCACAGTGATCTTATTAGAGCTACTGCTGTTCCTGCATGTGAGACATAATTTAATAAAATTTAAGCTGTTATTCTTGGCCGTCTTAGCATTTTTCTGTCCTGCGCAATCATAATTATCCGAGTTGTAATTCTCTCTAATCTCAAAAGGCCCTTCCATCTCAAGGTTTCTTCTTATCTTTTGTTTGGACTCTAAATGGGTGACATGTAATATTTAGATACATATCCCATGGCTCTTGTAAGCCCAGCGCTCTTGTCAGAGGCTTTGATGCAGGACAAATTTATGTTTGTGAGAGCGTTTATCACTCTGAACCCAGCTCCAAGGAGATCAGAGGCATGTTTTTGCAGAATCAGGAAGGTAATCTGGCTCAGTCTGTGCAGGGTAGCTGGCCTACCTTCTTAGCGAATGCAGAGCTCTGCTAAAACTTGACGCCGATGTTTGCTCTTGCAGCGGATTAGCCTTTTCTGTTTGCTTGCACTTTGCAGTTGCTGATGTGTTACTGCGGCAATACTGGACTCAAAAATATCCTTTATTTTGGCTTGACTCCCAGATGAGATTCAAGCTTCTAAAGGTGTTTTATGACAAAATGCCTCAGTGAAAAAGATGACCCCCTCTGTGACTAACAGCACCGTGACAACCACTTCACACTAAAAAGGAAATGATTACGGTAATTATCATGAGAGCACAGAGGGACCTCCATACATCCTCCCTCCTCTTATGAGCCATCCATGTCTTATGGAGAAATTATTTTTCATTTAATAATAAGGCTGCACAGATGTCCACATATTTGTGCTCACAGTGCAGCCCCTTTAATTAAGCTTTAGTGCCTCACCTTGTGTTTGGGCAAGGTGAGTGCAGCCAAGTTGCTACAAAATCACATAGGATTCAGGAGGAGAAGCCATGGAGTAACAATTGTCTACGGCCACAATGCTTTTTGAAGAGTATTGCATGAAATGTTGTTTCAGCACAAACAGAAAAAAAGACAATATGAACAAAAATAACAGTGTCGCAGGGATTGAGCATAGGAGCACACTAAAAATGAATCACAGGATCACCACAGTTCACAAATGTCTGCTTTATAGTAATCTGTTCAATAACATTTCAATGGCAATCTAAAATGTCAACCTGCTGGTGGAACTAGAAGGACAATAAACAGATCCCTGAAGTTAGAAGAATGAATCCCATGGCACTGTCAGTAAGAGCCGAGCTGCAATCATAGATAAAATACAAGCACGCCTGTACAGGCCAGGTTCGCCAGTGTAATACATTTACAGCAACAACACAACGATACAATAACACTGCAAGACTCAAATAGACCACAGGCTTCTCCATTCGCTAACTGCATTAAGGTCTTTGCAAAGGGATAAAGCCTGCTAATGCACTTGGCATGACATTCAATCATTCATTCATCTTCAACCGCTTATCTGTTTCCTGGTCACAGGGGGTGCTGGAGCCAATGCCAGCTTGCACTGGGCGAGGGTGGGGTACACCCTGGACAGGTCGCCAGTCCATCACAGGGCCGACACAGAGACAGACAGAGACCAACAACCACTCACACTCAGACCTAGAAACAATTTAGAGTCACCACTTAACGCAAACATGATGTCTTTGGACAGTGGGAGGAAACCAGACTACCCGGAGGAAACCCACACAGTCACTGGGAGAAAATGGAGACTCCACACAGAAAGGCCCCAGGCTGGGAACCGAACCCGCGACATTCTTATTGTGGAGCAACAGTGCTAATTGCTATGCTGCCATGCTACACCTAGGCTTGACAATATGAACTAAATAGATTTCCCATTTGGTTGTGTGGCAGCCCCCCCGCCCCCCCAACACACACACACGGTTCCTGTGTGTAAAGATCCTCAGATCTTCAAAGGTGAAGAAACCCATTTCCTTTTCTATTTCGTCCTCTGCTATTATTAAGGTTGATGGAAAGTGTTTGTGTAACTGTAACTGTGCCATCCCTCTTCATGCTTTCTTAAATTGTCCCTCAGTATTACATTTCCAACTCAAACTGTGTGCAACTATCAGGCACTCTGCAGCCTTATAGGTGTTCTCACCTCCAGTGTGGCTGCTCATCTTCAGCCCATCCATCTCTGGATTGACTATGTTTAGACATATAGGACTGCCCTCGGTGCTAGTGGTATTCATGGACAGTGTGTATTAGCCTTCCAGCCTCCACTGGGCACTCATCCACTGTGATTTAGTGTAGCTGAGAGCCATGGATTTCAGTCAGGCAGTTGAGAAGCCTCAGTGATTTATGCTTTTGTTTACAGCTTACTGTGGGGACCTTAATGTGGCAGTGATAATAGGTTGAAAGGGTGTAAACATGTGGGTGGGAAATCACCATGCATGGACCCTGATTTCTGATGAATAATTGAGAGCTTAAACTATGTGTTTATTTTGAGTTTTCCAATGAAAATTTACGAGGGAGAACATCACCATAGACACTTTTGCCATGTTCTGCGCTCTGAGAGAGATGGGTGGCCTGCTAAGCGTGGAGACGTTCAGGATCAAAACCTCAATGGAAACTACTGGTTTTTTTTTGTTGTTTTTTTTCTTATTCACTTGCAGGGTTTCCCGTGTAAATGAGCCAGTGAAAATACAGTTCTTGACAATAGTCAGTCATCAGCATCACTTTGATATGGTTACCATTCATCACTGAAAGCACCTCATAAATGTACGAGTCTAAATGTCATTCAGCAAAGAATTGCTTTTAACAGAGTGCCGGTCAGATCATTAGCATCCATTGATGCCATTACCCTTCATAAATGATACCCCTGTCCATTAGTGAGATAAAAGGAGCAGTTTGACTGCTGATGAAAATTGCCTCTATCAGTGCTGAGGATAATTCCCTTGGTTGGAGAAGGTGCTGAGGAAGTGTTATCCATTATTTTTGCTTGGTAGGTCACCATCACAGAAAAACACTCAGACAAGCATCAATAAAATGATCCTCTAACAACAATCCCATTGGATTTGAAGTGTTAAGTGGTGTCCTTGTTGGAAATGAAAGGGGCTTTCACTTGATGGAGGGCAGTTAGCAGGACGGGCGAGCAGGAAGGACAAAGACAACACAACAAATTCCTCCTTACAACTCCCAGAAACATGTGGTTACCTACGTGCGTCGCACAATATTTCAAATTGACACCTACTATTGTTTTGGAAGGGGTATGGGATCTCCATAAGATTTCCAACATCAAATAAGAGAGACTCACATATGACAGCGAAGGGGAAGTGTTTTCCTAACTTGACTAAATGCCAGAAATTCATGCACTCTACATATTAACATTCATTTCAAACATCAAAGCATGTCTGAAAATTAATCTAACGGTTATGCTTCCCACTGACTTTTACATTTTTGTCTGTGCGGCAAGCAGCAGGGCTTGCCGCTTTCAGAACACCGTTTGTCTTGAACATAATCTATGCGATAGTCAAAATCAATAGCAGTTTGACAAGAGAGATTGCTCAAGGCTGTTCAGTCAAATCAGTCACGTCAAATTACTGAGACAGTATAAAGTATGGCTACATGGCTGTTGCAGGGAATGTCAGATATTCAAGCACGTGATTGTAGGCAAAGAAACATTAAGGGAAGTAGAGAGAGAGATTGGCTGGCAGGAAAAAAGTCTTTAGGAAATGGGTGACTGACCCTTTCCCTTTCCTCCAGGAAACAACAAAAGACAAAGTAGAAGTATGTGCTTGCATGTAGCGAGTGAGGCGTGCCAACACAGAAACAAACAATTGACTTGTGAAAAAGATTCATATTATCATATTCAGTTTATTATATTAAAGGATGCATCTGTGATGCTGCTGTAGTCAATACAGAAGTATCATGGAAAAAGTCCAGCTTGCATTTTTCCTCAGTTCTGCAGCATTTTATTGCCTCTTGCATCTTTAATGTTCTGCATTAGTGCCACTGCTCATGCAGTTTGCTGCATGCCGCGAAGCCCAGCTTCAGAATTCAGAAACTAGCGAGTGGACCCAGAGCAGCGGCTAAGTAGGAGTTTTCCATTTTCTTTTCTCTCTTCACTTTCCTGTGGAAAGCTACATTGCGTTATGTAATCTACCTTTCACTGAAGAACAATCATGTTTACATTTGAGAAGGTGAAGGATCATCCCAAGTTTATAAGGGGCTTCCTGTTTCCACAATAAACACAGCGGTTGTTGCTGTCTGTGCCTTTGTCTAAGGAACATTACGATTTTTGCCAGAGAGAACTTCCAGCAGCTTCTTTTTCCTGAACCTCCTTTTGTTTATGATCCTCTGAAGAAAATTGGGAAAAGTCTGGACCAGATTCACTGTAAAAATATTTGAAAAGGCACCACGCAGAGGCATTTCTGCTATATTACTTACGTGACAAAGGAGTGGCTCCATGGGCATTTGGGGCAAAACAAAATCCTCCAAAATGTAATTTCTATTCAGTTGAGAAAATTCTCTCATGGAGCTTTGGGGCTTGATGAAAGTTTGCTATAATGTTGTTGGTAGGAAAGACCTGTTGTAGAATGAGTTTAGCCTTTGAGATTGTAGCTAAGTTACACATGTAAAATAACAGCGTCCCACAGTGTTTACTATCTCTGGGACATTTCAGTAGTTCCTTCTGTTTTTGGATGAGTCCTGTCTTGTAAAGCCTTTTCTCTTTCTTTTCCTCTCCCAGGTTTTGCAGTTACTATGCTGTGACTGTCAGTCTGCAGTCACAGTGAGTCAGATTGTGGCTGTATAACACTTCAACACATGACAGCATCATATATATATATATGGTAGATGGTTTTTTTTTAACTAGGATACCACTGTTAATTACAGAAGCGGTTTGCTCTTACCTTCAGTCTTTCTCTGTGTCTCTGTGATGGCTGAATAATGTCGAACTCTCATGCCTCTCTGGCTGGTTATCTCACACCCAGACCGAGTGCTCAACCACTTCAATCTGCAATTTAACATCAATGCTGTGAGCTGCTGAGTCAGTTCCTGTGGTGAACTATTCTGTCTGTGAAATGCCTTCACTTCCTGTCTTAAAGATTGGGATGAATCCACTAGTGCACAGCACTTCTCCTTCCTATAGACTCCTGTATGAGGCTAAAGTTGTTTTACTTGTCCTGGCAAAAACTATGATTCAGACTATCATTATGTTCATCCATCATTATAAAAACTACAGGTAGATTAAAAAACACCACGGTGGACAGTGGCCACAATTAGTTGTGCAGGACTGTGAAGATGCTATTCACACATCCCAGGTCAGAATAATGGCCAGGGTTACGACTACTAATTATTATTCTTTTCTTACTTCTAAATAAATTCAACTTATCCTGCAGGATAGAGTCTTTTTTTGCAACCCAAATGTTAACTCTTTGAAGAAACTTTTAGGCAAAGGCGTAGGCGCTCTCAACATTTGAGTTTTGAAGTGAGCGGTTGTCTCTCATGTCACCACCAGTTCGCTGAATGGAAAGACAAAGAGGCCTCCTGAAATTGACTGTATGGTTTAAAGATGTTGGAAGGGGAAATCTAAAAATAGAAAAAAAAAAAAAAATGTAACAAGTAAAACAGAGCTTAATTAAAATGTATTTTTCTGAGGAAAAATTATTCCTCATTTTCCTTCAATTTGAACATAACTGAGAGCCCAAGAGCTAATTTTAAGGTGCATTAGCATGCTTCACAGTAGGGGTTGGGATGTATAGATTATGACGAAGCCACATTTTACCACAATTTTAATCTGCTCTTTTTCGCTGAAAGGTTTCAAGATTTTCCATTAGGCCTGCAACCATACCGACAAGCTGCAGCACAATTTACTTAGCCGCAATGTGCTGCTGGCAGTGTATACTTGGGAGCATAACAAGGTTTTAATGGGCTTCTGTCAATAACATTTTGCTGCAATTTATTGTACCATGGTCTTATGATGAGAGCAACACTAATGTTCTCTAACAGCCACTCCGAACTTTTAGGAGCATAACACCGGCTGATGCTGTGCAAGAAGTTTTACTTCTTTTTGTTTTGAAAGAATTTCATTAGGAAGCGTTTGAGTGTTTCTGGACAAGACAAATCTGAATGCATTAACTAGGAAGTGGAGAAAATGCCAGATATGATTGGTCTGGACCCTTTGAGTTTTGTTATACATTTACCAAATTGGTTGCAGAATTGACATCGCTTTCCACAGACATGTAAAGGACCAATAAATGGAACATTTCATGGAGACTCATCACTGAATGCTATCCTGCTATTAGATTCTTCTCTTTACAGCCTGTAGAATATGCATTAGTAGTTTCCCGTAACATGGTGCTTTCTGAGCCTCGTAAATATATATATTTATAAATGTATATATAACTAGGATTATTTGGGCATACTAAATGACTGCAGACAATGTGAGCATTTTATGGTGCTCCAGATAATACAGACAACTTCTGCAATGGGGGGAGGACAGGAGAAGGCTGTTTTTATTGCAATCTTTGCTCAGTATTCTTCTCACTTCTTTTCTGCGGCTCCTCTGACTTTGTTCTGCTTCCTCCAGTTGCCCACAGGAGGCCTCCTGGAAAAAATGAAGGGATTTCTATGCTGGTGGAGTTTTCTCTCATCAATCTTGTTTGCCATGCTTCAGTCCCTGCCTGTCCCTCCTTTCCTCCTTACCTCTACCCAATTGTCCATCCATCCATCCCTCAGTTTGCCCCTTCACATCCATCTCTCCCTTCCTCGGGTTTGGCGAATTGATTGCGCTAAGCTTGTAGAGAAAGCACCCTCGGGGGACAAACACTGAAGCACCGTTCTGTCAGGCCCTCTATTTTAATGAAAAGCTAAAGCCTCAGCAATCGCACCTCCATACACACACAAAGCCCCCATACGTACTGGCACACATTGGAACTGACATGCACGTAACTACGCACACTACAACAACCAAGTGGGTAGATCTGGGACCATAATTACCCTTGCTATATGGAGTTTCTGCTGGCATTTAACTGGAGTTACCATCCTGTTTGTTTGCTGAATGGGAGATTTCTGTTGAGATGTCAAGAGGATTCTGCCTGATGGAAGTGAGCGTCAGTGGTGACTATTAAGTCCCCTTGTGTGAATATGTATAATACACGTGTAAACAAAGAAGGTCAGTTGGATGTTAGTGGTTAGCTTTTATTTATAGAGTCACATTCTGAGCGTTGCTTAGGTAAGGGGATGCTGCAATATGACAGACAAAGCAAGACGATCCTAATGGCGTACACGCTGCTGTCGAACATGGAATCAATATCATGTATTGATTGCTGCTGTGGGTCAAAATAATATGTTTTTGTGTACAGTATAATGTATACAGAGAATGTGTGTGTGAATTCACTCCCTGCTGCCGACATGCTGATATTTATGTACTGTTTAAGCCAGGCTTCATTATAATATCTACAAGTAAAGTAAACACCACCACTCGCCAACATATAACCATCCAGAGTATGAGATAAATATTTACCAAATCTATAAGATGTCATCTACAACGAGCTCTTCTAGTTTGTTGCATCATTCTGAAAGCTCTAACAACCAAGCAAGTTTGTAGGGAACTTCAGGTGTTTGGCTCAACGATAACTGCTGTTAAATTTTGTATTAGTTAATGTGGTCAGAGCAAATTGCTGCTGGCGGCAACCTTTCAAGACTAAGTGTAGTTGATGTTGTAGATGCGAATTAACTATTTTCTGAAATTATTTTCTCTGTTAGTCATGGTGACAAATCGGTATACGGAGAATAAAGACTAATGTTAATCTAGGCGTAGTCTAAGAAATTTCCCATGAGTGGAGCTGTTTGGATCTCCACACGCTCACGTAACTGCAGCTGTTCCCTGCTAAGGGAAGTTGCTTCGCTGGAGTGTTTGTGTTGGGCCTGTGTGTGTGTGTGCCCAAAACACACGCTCACCTGTGTGCTGCCTCATGCCTCAGCCTTGATTGGAAGCCAGACGGACGAGCTGTTTATTTTAAGAGTTGATTTTTCCCCTCTCTCCAATTTTGCATCCTTCCTCGGCCTGCCATGCTGCTGCATTTGGCCGATCAATAATGTAATTCTTAACCAGCGCCTTCTGTGAACTGGGGTAATTACCTCCTCCATTATCTGACCACATCTCTCATTATACTGTAAGCAGCCTTCATTAGGGCCACAGACAGAAAAGCAGAGGAGGGAAGGAGGGTCAAAAAACAAATGTGCACACACACACACACACACACAACAGACTGATAAGCACACAAACACATGCTCTACATGGTATTGTGCTCGGGGAGACAAACAGACAGACAAGCATTTCACCTTCCTGCACTCCTCATCTTCACTTCTTTGCCTCTCTTCCTCTCTTTGCCCAGTCAATCAGATAGCCATTAGCCAGTATTGGTCCTAAGGGCTCCTCTCTCACATACTGCACATCCATGGGAGCATTTCAATTCAGCATGATGGCCCACCTCCTCGCCTCTCTGTGATAGCAGTGCAGCCCAGGGGAAATAAAGACAGTTGCAGCCAAATCAAATCCTCAGCACAGTGGGAGAGACGACGGCACACATCAGTGTGTTTCTGGCCTGTTTAGGCTCCTTCTGTGGTGCTTCTTGAGCCCAATGGGGGTAGTTTAATGGTTTAATATTATTAACATTGCCTAGGCTGCAGGCTTGATTTCCACTGTGAGTAACTCTCAGAAATGGCTCCAGAACTTACTGATGAAATACAATGTACATTTATGCATTGTCTGTACCTTTAATACACTTTTACACTCACTGACGAACACTGTCCTACTCTCCCTTATTTGCCACTCTTTTCCCAAAGCCCATCTTCAGCGATTGTATGCTTGTTAGTCCTTTCAGCAAAGGCAGCAGTCATGGTGCATTAGCACTGGCCACAGAGATAAAGGCTAGTGCGTGCCAGGGGCCAGCAGGTCACTGTAGTAAATGACCTTTGTTTGCTGTGGAGCAGTGGGAGCTCTGTGACACAATAACTGAGATGTGAATTCATTTTGGCATTATTTGTGCATTAACATGAGGAAGAGACACGAGTACGTTAGCCTGATAAAATGCAGCTTTAAGCTCTATGTGTGTGAATACGTGCGTATTTGTGTGTTTGTGCTCATAGCTGCCCTTGTATCTGCCCATTCTACTTCGTGTTGTTCAACACAGTCTGACCTGTGAGAGAGAAATCAGTGTTGTGTTGTTCATCACCAGCTGTCTCACTGTCTCCTTTCCCCAGCGCACAGCCTCTTGTTATACGACTGGCTATCAGCCTGATGGCAGTTTGCTAATGGTGTCAGCGGACTTCAATTAGCTCACTGCCATGCTTGATCGCACCGTCCTTTCGGCTGGAGAAGGGCCTTAAATTGTCTGAAATACCAGAGCCATTAAGTTTGAATGGTTAATAGGAGTTTAAACAGAGAGGGACAGAGAAGTGGGCAGTAAGAGGCACTGTGAGTGGACAGATTCAGTCTCTGTTTTCCATTGTTAACTCTGCTAAATGGCCGAAGGTGATAAACACAGAAGGGGGATGGCTTCTTCTGGCAACAGACTATCAAATATCAGAGTAAAAATATCACTTCAATTGATTGCTTCTTCAAATAAGACTAAATGACCTGAGCTGTTTCAAGTAGACAATAGCTATACTCATTTGTCCTCCTTCTTGGAATCAAACTTTGCTAGGAAAGACAAATAAATAAAATACATACTCCTGGAGACTCATGGGTTCACAGAGGAGAGAGTTTCTGTACCCTAAATTTACATAAATTTACAAAAAAAAAAAAAAAAAAATCCTATTGACTCTGTAGTCAGTCAGGGTCTGAACTTAAGCATTGTCTCTCTCAAAATTTTGGGCAGAACATTGTCTCAGCATAGATATACCCAATCAGAGACTTGTGTGCGTATTTGTGAACTAGCACTGGCAGCAGAAAAGGAATGTTTGCACGAAGACCCCTCTAGGCTCAGAAAGAGCAGGTATTGCTCTTCCTAAGCGCGAGAGACTTATAAAAGCTGATAGCAGAGAATTACTTTTCATCCCATCGAAGAACCCACAGGGACAAAACATCTACCTGTGTGCGCTCCAGTACAATTTTTCTTAACCAAGGGACACATTTAAGCATAAAAGCCGCTGGTGACAGTGCGCCAGATCAGGTATTGGCATATCTAGGTTGTCTAGACACAGCAGGTGTCTTGAAATAGAATCCATTTATTTTTGTCTCCTGCCTCCTCAAACGTTACTGTTTTACAGCCAGCCAACACTGACTGCTAAACAACAGTGAACAGCAAACGCTTAGAGCTGTCTCCGACAACAAAGTGTGCCTTGTAAAAAATAGAGGTATAGAGATAGCTGTCCAGTCCCATTTAGTTTGTTTACACAGAACTGAATGCTTATGGAAGGTTTTATTAATTATTTCATCTCATTCTGTGGTTCTAACATGTCATAAATGATGGTTTTAATGCTTTTCTTGTGAAGCACTTAGTACTTGTGATTGATTTGTGCTGCCTTCCTTGTACAAAAGGTGCTATAAAATGCCTTTGATTTAGGACCTCCTACTGTAATAGCATTACACGCTGGATTGGAGTGTCACTAACCTCAAGCTCCCATTCGTCCCAGAAAAAGACACCAAAAGCTGTTTCGACTTGTCAATGTCACCTTTTGATGGGTGGTCCCACAGTGATCGATCACTGTTGACAGTGGTCCACCTTTGGGAGTCAGCTTGCTTCAACTGCAAACTAGATGAAGTGACTGAATACATTTTGTGAAAAGCTGTGCTTGTCCAATCACTTTCATATTACACCTATTGTGCAGTATTGATTACACGCTGTGCAATCTTTGTGTATATTTACAACACCTCTGGGTGGCATCGCTAAATGAATACATAAACATGTAAACCTGTGCAGTGGGTGTGTTATGACCGTGGGTTTAATGTACCATATTATGTATGTTATTTTAAGAATATATTGCATATTAATTTACTACCAAACAACTCATCACTCACATTATTTTGATCATCTTCGCAAGCAAGCAGTCAGGTAGCATTAACAGTTCAAGAAATAATAGATTCTGAAATGGTATTCAAATGAGCTTCATAAACAGACTGCCACTCTGGATAGCTTCAGAGTAACTGATCAGTGAAACTGCTTAGTAATAAAAGCCAATGAAATTGATCATGTTATTTAACTGTTTAACTGTTTTATTTATAGAGCAATGAATTTACATTTTTAGGTATTCTTTGAATGACAAGTGACTGTTCACTAAAACTGTAAAACTGGACTGTGATGAGTCACAGCAGACCTGCCAAGCTTTAGATTTCAGCACAGACCTAAACCTAATGTCCGGGACTCTGGTATGAAATCTAAACACAAACATTTTGGAGTGTTTGCCCCCCTCCCCCGCCAAAACCAAAAAGGGGCAAAAGGTAGGAATTGATTGAAAAGCATTTTTTTTGTGCTTTTACAGAAACCAGGGAATGTTTTTTCCTTCATTTTGTGATGTACTTTGGTCAACCCTGGGTGTTTAAATAAAGCCTGACTGACTGATTATGTAGTAACTGTGCCTTACTTTCAGTTTCAGCATGTGCAATAACACACTATCAGGGGAGACACAACCACTACAACTGGAGATACTCTAACATTGACCCGAGAAGACCATTTTCCATTAAGATAATGTTAGTGACAGATGATGAAGTTCACCAGACGCGACTTTGTCTTCATCTTCGCATAGTTTTCTCATGTGGCACATTGTAAGAAAATACTAATAACAGGACATAGATACCATTTGGGATAATTGTCAGTGTGATGTATGTTGTTATGTAGAACAATCTAATTCATGTAGCCATTGAGTCCGTAGAGTGAAAGTCAGCCAGCGTTGCAATTTTTCATCAGCCACATTGTTTCCTTGAGTTCACGAGCTCAATGCAGCTAATAAAATATGACGGGGAAAATGTCATTGAGCCAGCAAAATTGATGGATGCACATTCAGAAATGAAACGGAATCTCTGTACTGTGGACTTTTGTAGTCGATAGCCCAGTGTTGCTAAAAATATTCAGAATTTCAAAGAGAAAAAAGAAACAATGGTATGCATAATATGAGAGAATATTTGCAAAATCCACAATAATCCCTGACCCCAACCCTAACTTCCCAACAAGTGTGATGGTGGTGCTAACAGACACACACACACACACAGAGTGAGAGACAGAGATGAACACTGAGTCATAATATCATCCACTTAGTTATATTCTGAAAGGGAAATGAGGGGTGGGACTCTACCATTTCAAGGCTTGAGATATCTGCTTTGGTTTCCCTCCATCCATCAGCTCTTAATCTTCAGTTTTTATTCTCGCCCTCCAATCACACTATCACAGAAAGACTAGCATCTCCATCACAATCTAATTTGTTATCTTCATATAAATGCGATAAACAAACCAAATTCAGCGCCGTTATTTGACTTTGACCTTGAGCATCATACTAAGATGTGCTGCTAAAACAAAATGTACTTGGCTGCAGTTCACAGCTTTCCTACTCTCTGATCCTCTTACCCGCCAGACCCATCATCACAAATAAATCCTGCCAGCTGACTAATACCCACGGCGGCCCCTCAAGGCCCAAAACATGAAATGATACTTGGCTATCATTTGAATTTCATCACAATGGTCATTTTAAGGTAATTATTTTTCCTTTTCATTCTGAGTCAAATAAAAAGCAGAACTGAAAAATAATGAGATGGTGCCAGAGTACCGGATGGCAGTTTTTACTGCTGGTTCAATAAAAGCAGATCTAGTCTTGGTGTCCTGTTGTTGTGAAAGAATAGTTACTGTGGCAGGCTGGCGATGTCACCATCAATCACAGTTGGTATTGCTAAATATTGGCTCTGACATCTTACTTGAATTGGACAAATGATGCAAGCAGAGGTGTGAAAGGAAAGACAAGGATGGATTGGCTCAAAGTGGCCAACAGGGCCACAGTGAGTTTTGTTGCTTTTGTTTACATGTAAGTTTCTCTTCCATCATGTCCTCTATTCAATGTTATAGTTTTTAATTTAATGAACCAAGTCTTGATATGAAGATTATTCATGTGTCCATGTATATATATATATTGTCAGTAGTTATTTTACCCTGCCTGACAATTTTTTCACAGCAGTGGTGTGCAAATTCAGGCTTTTGTGGTGTCATTCTGCATTAATCAGTGCTACAATGTTAGTATTGCATTAAATTCAAAGA
Organism: Echeneis naucrates; assembly: GCF_900963305.1. Lineage (NCBI taxonomy): Eukaryota > Metazoa > Chordata > Actinopteri > Carangiformes > Echeneidae > Echeneis > Echeneis naucrates. Next base: position 17,090,313 of record NC_042511.1, read on the forward strand.
ACAGAGCTATTCTCATAGCTTGAGGCCAAGTCCACTCATATGCAGGTGTTTTTTTTTTTTTATCCCATTCTATAAAAGGTACAAAAGGTTTTCTAAACCACAGTATGTAAACAAGCACAGATAAACTGTGCTAATTGTATCAGCTACTGCTGGGAAGTTTCCTTTTTTGAGTTGAAGGGAGGCAAAATAAATATGATTTGCTATTTTTCCAGTATAAAAAGCTGTGGGCTGCATTAAGCCATTAAGCATTAAACCTCAAACCAAATTCTATGTAGGCTGTGTTATGACAATAGCATGCAAACTGCAAAACAACTGTTTATGCATTTATATATACTTCCTTTGATTCCTTTGGTTAACAGCCTAACAAGCCAACTAAGACTTTCCGGTACATAGATAAGCAAAGGATGCATCACGCGGAAAAGCTTGTCGTATCAATATACTGGTACCAGCAGCAGCCAATATGAAAAGACATGAGAAGGCAAGAGACGGTGATATCAAATCTAAATCCTTCTTCCAAACATTTCTGTTGGCAATTACTGTCTGTACAAGATAACACTATCTAAATTTGTTGTTTAGCATTATCTAATTCACCCTGTAGCCAGGTTATTTCACATGGTCATGCAACACGGCAGACTCCATGGACACGGACCTGCCCCCCATTTAGATATAAAAGGTCTCATTCTAATCAAATAAAAGCTCAGTGATAATAATGAATATTACTCACCATTTCTGCCAATAAATCCTGCTAAATACCACAAACATTTCAGTTGATTTTAATTACAGTTTTCTGGCAGAGAGAAATTAGTTAACTTTGAGTCATGCCACAAAGTATTTGTCTCAATCTACAGTGATATTTTTTTTTCCCGATTTATCTTCAGTTCAGTGTCATCAAATCATCCTGGCGCTGTCTTTCTGTTGTGAGCATACAAACAGTATAGAGTATAGTCTCTTTCCACATCAGTGCCCACCAGCAAGTAACACCTGAATTCATTTACTTACCACTTTACAAAGTTATTGTGGCCCTCCACACACATCTGCTATCTAGATTTATAAGTCTTGCTTTGACTGGCGAAGAATGAGAATGAAATTGGTCACACTTTTTCAGTGATAAACAAGGGGAAAACAAGGTGCCTATTTTGAAACAGCTCTCTCGCTCTCTCTCAGACACACACACACACACACACACTCGTTTTGTTTTCCAATTTTGGTAAAAAAAAAAAAAAGAAAAAAAAAAGGCTTTTGCTGCTTATGGGTGCCCTGAATTGCCAGCTTGCCTATAAGATGACACCAACAGCTGAGACCTCCCCACAAGTGATTCATTACTTTAATCACTCTGCCTTTCCAACCTCTTCCAGCCACAGCCGGGCTTGACACATCACTGCTTTCTCAGAGCCCTCACACCATTTGTCCTGTTTAGGATATAGCCTCTACTCTTGTAGACAATTAGATGTTGGAGGTACAGGGTTGTGTAGAGTTGGTAAAAATATGACACAGTCAGGGCAGGTTGAGCTGCTGCATGCTGCTATGTAGTTATTCCTAGTTCACCTGAGATGACAGAGGTTTTCGTCACAGAACCAAGTGAAAACATACATATCGTACACAGTGATGTTAACTGCACTTACTCACGCTTAAAATAAGGCAAGTAACTCTTATTATCTTGCTTTCAATTCTATCTCACTTTGTTTAACTTAAGAGCGGTCATTACATTATATCAACAGCTACCTTTGAAGAGTTCTATTGATTTCGCCCTGGCTTGTCTTTTATTGATATGTGATGTAGAAAGTGGATAGAATCAATTACTCCTCTTATCTTCCTTTGCCTCTCGAAGGCAGAAACCGGAGCAGCTCTGCTGTCTTACTGGAGGAGGATAGAGTTCCATCCAGAGTTATGCCAGATAAGTTGAACCAAAGATATTGTAGCTGAGTCACAAAATCACATTTTATTTCTCATTTTTGTCAGATTTTGGTGTTGAAATTGAATTGTTGTATGGCTGCAGCAGGTGCTGGGCCATTATTTGGGAAACCAGTAGGAAATTAATGGGAAACATGCCTCACACATGACCTGCAGTCAGAGTACATTTGGAAACTGACTTGGATTATGTTTGGTAAGTGGTTTGGTTGTTGGCTGTCAAAGTTGCACTGGGACTCAGCTTTCATGCACACAGAAGAGATGACATGAAGTTGAAGTGAGCTCCAAACGAACATGACTGTTCACTCACATCCAGTAACTTGGCTTCCCATTCATGGCCTGAAGTTTGACTTTCCCCTAATGCACTTTGTCCTCCACCAAAAGCAGAGCAGTTCATTGCAAACAGATATGATAGAGGATCATAGCTGTGGATGGGACTGCTGCCAGGTGTGTTGGAGTTTAACAGCTGTGGGTTGTGGCTTTTTGCTTGCAGCACAATGCTACGCTCTGATCAAAAGTTTTCAAAGTTTCAGCAGGAGAGGCTGGAAGGAAGATATTTAGTTACTTGTCAGGTTTTTCAAACAGGAGGCCAGTAAGATTCAAGTAACCCTCTAAATAAGGTCATGTGTATGGACAACTGAACATACACTGACATTTTTTTATAATTTTACCCAAACTGCTGCTATAAAGTAGAAAGCACTGATTAAAAGCCCAAGCAGGACAATTTTTCTTTTAATGAATGAAAATAAAAGCCATAAAATGTAACCCCAGACGAAAGATTTACTACAACACGTAGCAGGTGCTAAATCATTTTATGTGTTACGAGAGTTGCTTATTTAATTTATAGCGTATTTATTTCCTTTGGTCAGTTGCTTGAATTACCTGGATGGCAGGCAGAGTGCAGAAAAAAAAATTATGGGGTGGTGAGGCTCCAAAGTGTGTGCATGCACATGTCAATCTTTGGAATTTTTACATATTTTTTTACCAGCAGCCAGGACAGAATATGTTTTCTCTCTGGCTGCTAATTGCCCAGTCTGTTTTCTGTGAGACATCTAAGAGCTTTTTTTTTTTTTTTTTGATCAAAATGTGGGGATCAGCTATTTTCTATCTAGAGGAAGATGCCTGTCATCACTCTATACTCCCATAGGTTGGGATTGTATGTCTGTCAGTCACAGTGTCAATATTAGGCCCCTTAATAGCCCCCATAGGCTTTTCCCCTTTGGCATTCACGAGTGATGTCACACTCAGATGACTGGTCCTTTCAATCTGAGCCCTGTTTCTGTCAAAAGAGTCTGCTTGTCTGTCTCTATGTTAAACTGCATGGTTTCATTTCACTACTCACATTTCCCCAGCTACATTTACAGTTGCAGCAAACATATTGCTGCTTCTGATACTACCTATACTTTTACTGCTGTCCCTCACTGTTGTCAACTCCCCACCATCCTGACTGCTCATGGCCAAGTTACATGAGCATGTTGATTTACGATTCTGTCTATCAAACATTCATCATTTTCAACAGAATCAACTGCTGACATTTGAATAAAATATTTTAAATCTACAGTATAACTACTCCCTGGGACTCTAAGATAAAAGTTTAGACTGCATTTTTCACTAACATGAAAACCAACTTCAGGTCAACATTGGAGATGACTCATTCTATGTGATAGATCACAGTAATTGTGATCATCATCTTGTCAATACAGTACTCAAGAGTGATTACCACGTTATCGCTTCTGTAATGTTGATACTATTTTAATTTGAGTAATATCAAGTTACTCACAAGTAAGAGATGTCAATAGAGCTTCAGCAGAGTAAGAACCCTTAGTATTGATATTTAGTACTTAATCCACATTATTAAATAAAAGAAAAAATGAAGAAGTGCACCAAGCATACACAGTAGTGTAAGTTAAGTCAAGATGATCAGCGGGGAGGGGCTCTCTGCACATCCGCAGTGTTACCGCTGTAAGTGGATGAGTAGTGGGATGACGTGCCCTTTTCCGAGGACCTGTACCTCTGGCTCCCATTAAGGGTTCTGTCACAGACAGCAGAGAAGTTGCCTGAAGTCAGAAGGAGGTTTATGGAAATGGTATCCAGTGCAGATGGGGAAGGGCAGCTACTGGTCAGAGGTCTTGTAACATTGTTCTTAGTGAGAGGGTTAAACAAAAAAAATAAAATAAAATAATATGTTTTGTCCTGATTATAAAGAAGGCAGCATGAACATATGGTAAGACGAGTGCCTGCCTAATGCACTTCGGGATCCTTGCACTCAACCAGAGGGCTAAATGAAGGAGGCGGTGAAGTACTAACCAGAGAAGGCAAAGAAATGAAGAGTGCATTTTGCACCCAACTAGGAAAGACAGGTTGCATATAGAAGGTTCAGAGAATTGGTGCTGATGGGTAACACTTTTTCAGTAAAGAAGGAGGCAAAAATGTTGGCTGAGAGGTTTGTGTTTGGAGGAGCTGGTGGAGGACTAAGTGTTTTTTAAAGGTGGAAAATACTTTCCAAATGTCTGTTGTACCTTTTGAAAAAATCTGTTTTAGTATAATTGATAATAGCTGAAAAGGAGGCAGAAGTCCAGGGTCGCCAGCTCTGCGCAATTTTCTCTCTGCAGCTCCAATGTCAGCACGCACACTTGGATAATACCAGGTATGGTGGATAGAGGACACGGAGTATCCAGGTCAAAGCAGGGCAGAGAGATTCTGTATTCTGTATCTTTCCTCTCTGCTGAGATAGTAGAAGGTAGAGCTTAGGTGGGCACGAAGTAAACCCTAGTTGGAGGCAAGTTTCAGAGGTTACCACAGAATGAAAGACCGTGAAAATTAAATAAATGCTTGGAAAGGTGCAAATGTACGATTGTTCAGCAATGTTTGGTACAATCTTTGGTGATAATGAGGTCAAGCACTTTACCGGCTTTGCAAGTTGGAGGGAGAAGACCCACCAAACTCTTAAATTCCTACATATTTAATGGATCTACTTTGGATGTTCTTTGTTTTTCTGTTGCTCATGCTACGATTACATTTAACTACCCTCTCTGCATACTGAATACCGCTGGACTTTCCTCCAAAACTGCTCATGACTATTACTGAAGCACCAACACACAGTAACATCACCTCATGTTCTTATTGTTAAAATCTGGACTTAGCTCACTTTTGCACATAGCAAGACACATGATTGAATGTTGAAATAATACCTTGTTCTCTATATTAGGAGCTGTTCACCACAAATGACTTCGATGGTCTATCCTGAGAACAATTCTTTTGTTACATTTTCCAGATCTCACACAGAACCACCCTTGTAACTGTCACTCACACACCAGAGAGATACAGAGGCCCTGCTCTGAGACAGCACCATTATGTTTGCTTGTTTGCATGACTGTGTATGTGTGTGTGTGTGTGTGTGTGTGTGTGTGTGTGTGTTTGAATCCACACAGCAGAAGAAAGTCAATTCTCAATGTAATGAAAATGCAAATTGTATCTCTCACGCCGACCTGCGCTGTCAATCACCATCACAATACTCCATCGCCTTTTCAACCTCTCACAGAACGGCCCACAATCAACCCGGACGTGACTGGGACAAATCACTCCACCAAGCCATTTCCCACATTCATTACAGATAAATCAATCTCCCTTATTGTTATGTTTGCTCCTCTTGTCCATTCTCTACTCCTCCGTCGTTTCCTGTCATCCTCTCATTTGTCTCTACTGTTCTGACTTCATCCTGTCTTTCAACAGTTTCACATCCAGAGAAAGGTTTTGAGTTTCCATTAAAAGAAGACGATCAAATGAAAAAACAAGCAGTTGGGGTGATTAACGATTCGTAATTAACTCTGGGCCTTGTTGTCAGTTACAATTCTGTATTAATGAATTGTTCTTTGCTTCTTCTTTTTTTGGTTTGAGACTAGAATCCCAATTAGCCTGCCATTATTTTTTGGGGAGATGAGGTGGGTGGGAGGTTTGGGGAGCCGAAATTAACAAAGTTAGGCATACTTCATTGCCAAGTGTGATTTCAACTCATTTGTTTTGCCAATTATGACCTTTTGTGAAGAAGACTTACAGAATCTGGTTCAAATCTATCCAGTAGCAGAAATGTGTTAGTATTTGTAAAGGGTGTCTTTCAGATTTCGCTTTATTTCTCAGAAATATGAGAGATTCATAAACCAGATGAATGGTTCTCAATAAGATCATGCTGTAGTTCTTCTTGAAAATAGATAAAAAAAGAAAATACATCTTCCCAACCCATTGCCAATTTAGCAACAGATGAGACCTTTGTCACATTTCGTGATCCAATGTGAAGTCGTCTAAACAACGTGGCTTCTTGGTGGCAGCAAAAATAATTGATAAATACAACAGCGATATATTATCTTGTGTCTTATTAGGCAGGTAGCAGGTTTTTGGAGTCTTTTTTGGAGAAAACAGTTACATGCAACAGCTGAAGAAGGTGAGCAGTGACAATGAACCAAACATTAAACTTTCAGGCTGTTTTCTTTTTTTTTTATGTGTGGCTGTATATTCCATTTTACAATTGATGTGAACTGCAGAGTGGGGTTGTTGCATTGGTTATTGATGACATTAAATATTTATATTTTTTACACAATAATACTGTAATGGCAGCAGTTGTGTTTCTGTGATTATTTGCTCTTCAGTTCATCAAGTTGATTTTTCAGTATCCATTAAGTGTAAATATTGCAAGTACACTTGACATAAAAGGGGGGGGGGGGGGGATCATCACATTATTAATGGCAGTATATTACAAAAAAGATGGTCTGAAGCTCAGTTAGAACTATGAGGGTTCAGCAGAAATGGTCAGAGTCCCATACAGTCATTTTTTTTATTTTATTTTATTAATAACAACAGCAATAATGCCCAGAGACCTCAAACCTGTTTCAAAAAATAGAGAAAGGTCAGAGCTGTCAAAAGTTCTATTCCTTTCAAATCAAATCAGATTTATTTGTACAGCGCCAAATCATAACAAAGTTACATCAAAGCACTTTACATGAAGAACAGGTCTAGACCAAAATTATTTATACTTTCCTTTCAAATAGAAATTTCTTGCCCATTAAAATAACAGTATTTCATCAATTTCTTAGTTCATCAAAGATTATTGCTTGAAGGTACGTGGACACAAGGAGGCGTTAAAGGCTAATCGCTTTTTCAGGAACTTCCAAAACAGCTAACCCCCCCCCCCGCCACAAAAAAATGCAGCATGCCTTCTATTTAATTTTTTTTTTAAGTGAAGTTTTAATCTTCCTGTAACCCCCAAATAAAATGCATTTTCCTTGTGGGCAAGATTTTATCAGGAATTTATATTATAATTGTTTTTTTTTTTTTAGAGAGTTTGGTGTTGATTGCAGTCTGTTGTCCTCATCTCAATTCCTATTGTGACAGCCACTTACCTTTTTAATGACTTGTATAAATCACCTGATTAGAATCACATTTTCTTTGCCTGACTTCTCTTACATGTTCCACTGAGATTAATTTAAAAATTAAGATTTGGCTTTGACCTTTGCTTACTTGAGATCAGAAACTCAATTTATGCTGCTGTCCAGATAAACAGCTACTCCATCGGCTTACAGAGAAGGACCACAGGCTTCATGGGCATAATATCTGCTGGAGCACCATTTATTGAAAAAAAAAGAGATACTTTTTAGATACATACTTTATTTGCTGGAGCGAGGAATTTTGTATATTATATGTGAACAGAAAAAAGTGTAATACATCATTATACAGTCCTACAAACATACCAGACCACTTACTTTACTGAATTTTGAAAGTCAGATAAGACTTTGGCAAACTTAATGTGTCTTAACAGGTATTCATTTCCAAATGAGGTGAGTAGGCTAATTTAGACTAATTGAGAACCACTTTGTCATACATAAGACTGTTGATCATTAATTAGATTTTTAATCACTCATTAAATTGATGTTCTCTTTATCCTAATTTGTTTAGATGAGTTTAGGTGTGAAAATCAGGCTTGATATAATACCATGTTCTTCACATTGACATTTGCAAGCAAGAAAAATCTTTGAACACTCACAAAACAAGATTAGCAGTACCAGTCATCCATGCGCGTCTGTTCAGTTCTCAGTTTAGAGGTATCAGACTACCAGCTGTTTAGTGCGCCTGCAGCACAGATCAGTCAATGAGTGCATGTAACCAAAAATAAAATATGGATGAGTCAGCTCAAAATATTAGAAAAATATATCAGTGGTATCTGGTCTGTGTGCACAGGCTGTGAACAGATGTGCTTTCTTTTGGCTGTTATATGTTATAGTGTTGTTTTGTGTGTGTGTGTGTGTGTGTGAGTGTTTAATTTTGCAAATTCAAATGGTATCAATTTATCATTGGATTTTTTAAATAGTTTTATTTATTTATTGATTTTTTATTCATTTAACAATTTAATCTGCAAATGCACATTAATTCTCAATATTTCTAATATTAAATAGCAAGCATAATAAAACCCCCTTTAATCTTTATGTTCCATGAGCACAATGCTTTTGCGTTTTAACAGTGTTTACATTAGCTTCTACCTTTTCCCTTTTGGAAGAAACATGTAAATGTACTTTTTCTTGCATTAGCCAAAAGATCCTCTACGGTTACATACTGCAAGAACAGTGACAAACAGATGCTATCTGGAACTGGTATGTTCCATTTATTTTGAAAGTAATTTCTCCCTCTTGGAAAGAAAGTTGGCTCTAAGAGAAATCGGCCAACAACTTTGTGGGCCATATAAGAGTAGTTCCTGTGAAACTGTAATGACAGATGTGCCTGTATGCTCTTCTTTTTGTCGCCGTTCATTGATAGATGGACTGTTCTCCCCTTCTTGTTTGGTCATCCATCCTCCATGAAAATATTACTCAGCCATATGTAAGAAACATTGTCTGTTGATACATGTTTCAAGTGCTCTTTATCTCTTTGTGTCTGCTTGTCTCGATGTGTGAGCATCCTCAGGCTCTCTTCATATTCTGTGCTTTTGAATTTGTATACCCCTCATTCTGTACATTGTAAATGCAGATTAATAAATTTTTTTCCCATTTAGATGGTTCCTTTATCTAATTAACATTTTTTCTTTCACTGTGGTTATGATCAGATTGTGTTTGGAAAACAGTCAGAAAAGTACCTATCCTCGGGTGATTGTCAGAGAGGTCATTATATTTCAGTGGATGCTTCCTGGGAGGATCAGAGTAATTATGGGTCATTGACTCCTAAAATATTTTGACAAATTCTGATGTTAATTAGCTGCCAGATCTGGTACCTACAATCATTTTGTGAGGAAGCTGTACATGCCTGCAAGAATCTGTGGGTGTAGTCCCAGTTTCTGGGCATTCCTCAAACTCACTCTGTGCCTAATACTCATTTGTATTGTAAAATTACACATGATAAACAGGATAAATTACACACGTTCCTGTATTACCCTGCTGGCTTGGACCTGGCTTTATAATCATCACTATAATCATCACCACTAATAAGATGGGCAGGAAGTAATTTATAACCAGCTGAAGTAAAGCAGTACAACAGGAAAGCCTAACAGCAGCAAAAATGACAGGACAAAAGATGTGGCAATACAGAAACACACTGAACATTAACACTGTTTTTTTTTTTTTTTTTGTCTTGTCTTGTTTAGTTACTGCTTCTTCTGTGCCTGAGGTGGCTTTGGAGTCATTGGTTACCTCAGCCTCAAGCTATATGCTGTTCCAAGCTAGACAGAGCTCATTAAGAAAAGTGGAGGGGAAGGAGGACAAGACTAACACATTGGAAAGCTACGTATTATAGCCTCGACAGAGACTGTGAAACTTTCTCTACTCTGGAGTTGGACTTAACACCACTGCAAATTCTTACTGCAGGGGGCAACTAAAGGCATTTTTCAAACTTTGCCATATACATTAAGTGCTCGGTTTTCTAAATGAATCTTTAAAAGTGTGCTAGGTGATAACATCTAAATTTACTTCAGAGGAGGTGGACAGTTCTGCCTTTGGGTATTCTCTGCATTTGACAGAATGCTTTTCAGACTTCAGTGATTTTTACTAGTGTGCAAAAAGTATTCCCACAACCCACAGAGAAGGACAGCCGGCGTGGGCGGCGGACTGTCAGTCAAATCCACATGTACCAGGGCGAGTGATGCATGAAGGGAGTTTGAGATTTCACTGTCATCTTCAGTCTGGTCCCCTGCAGATCTTTCCGTTCAGCCTCCATTTCTGCTCCAATGCTCTGCTGGCCACAAAGACTGTATAATCTGTGCACCAACTAAGGCTGACTGCTAATCATTTAACTGAACAAATAAGGTCATCTAGAGTTGGACTTTTCTCTGCCTTTTGTTTGAGTTAATCCACTGTGCAGTAGTGCCTGAAGTGGCATATAGGGTGCTAAAAGGATGCTTTCGAGCAGCAGCTGGGAAAACCCCCACAAAATAAAATATTTATTTTATATAGTCCTCAAAATAGACTCTATAATTCAGTACTGTGTTATCTCAACATGTTACTGCTCCAACTACTACTATGATCATGTCAGCTGCTGCCTTCAGTAAGATGGCTGCAGTGACATTACTCACCGCTGAGTGTCGCTGTTTAATACTGATGATGTTCGCTGTCCGAGGTGCTGAACTCCTCAACTGTGATGCTTAGTTCATAAAAAATAGATACACAGCCGCAATGTAGAGCCAAAAGTACACTCGGCCACACTTTGTTATATCCAGGTGTACGTTTGTACACAGAGAAACATGCTGCCTGCAGAACTGCTGTTTATATTCACTTTAGCTCCACACAAATTAACTAAAGTTGGGAATACTGGTCAATAGTTTCACTTTTTTTGATGAGCACCACATGCTGTAGTCAGTGAGTCGGCTAAAAGCTTCACAGAAGAAAAAGGTGTAGGTAGTTAAATGGTCAACTCTTTGTCTGTAGAGAAGGAAGGCTGAGATAAATGAAACCTGAATTGTTCTCACGCCACAACACTGAAGTTAAAAGCCGTAGATGGCGCCATGCACAGGGGTGAGTGTGGCTGCAGATCTTTCAGAGCATCAGAGCTCTCTATGAAACTGCAGCCGGACTAGCGTGAAGTCAGCAGGAGGAAGCTGGTGGTACGGCAAATTATGGTAACTTCCCTTTCAAAAAAAAAAAAAAAAAAACAACCCACAATGATCCCACTCTGGTGGTTTAAGGACTTCAGCCAGGAGCCTGCAGTAAAATCGATTACAGAATATTTTCTTTGCATTAATCAATAAAATGTTGTAAGCTTGGTTTGTACTTTTTTCAGCACAATAACATCAAATACAACAGGATAGACAGACAATCTCACACAACTCTTACTTTGAGGGGATTTTTTTGTCTGGGATGCCCCACAAAGTCCATCCAAGCTATGCAGAAACAAATTTTTTGATATCCCTACAGAAATATACTTTTTATTATTATTTGTTAGGATTATTCTTACCTGTCATATTAAATTGAATTTACACATTATGACATATGTTCCCCTTATTTAAAAGATACTTCACTCAGCTGTCAGTCTATTTTGTGCACTCAAGTGTAGCCCTCCCCGACCATGGCTGTAGGGTTTGAGGTTTAGAATAAGTTAGTGAATAAAATACACACGGTTAAACATAATGTTTGGCAGTGTGGGGACTATTACTTTGAAAGGGTGGACCGGACGTGGCTGTGTTCACTGCTGGAGAAGTGAAGGAGTCTGAAGGAGACGCGGCTCGCTGGACACACTCGCCCTCACTGGCTTCACTGGGAAGTTGAGTGGTCCACACAGACAGCTCTCCTCTGTCAACCCGTCCTCACTGAGGGGGGCAAAAAAATAATAACAATAACACCAGTTCGCCTTTGACAACATCGCCATTTTTCCCCGCTCAGACCTCCCTTCGGAGATGAGTCCAACAGTCGGCTGAACCCGCGGCGGACCGAGTGCTTGCGTGACTACGTGTTCAGGTTTTGGAGACATTTTCACGCTGGAGGGGAACAGAGACTTGCTGAATTAAACTTTTTCTCCCGTTTCTCGTCGAGGGGGAGAGGCGGCACGAATGGCTGCTTTTTGTATCTGAAGCAGCCGACTTTGCCGCCGGACGGGTGGAGGATGAAGACGGTCGGTCCCCTCAAGTTCCAGGTCGGGAGGTTAAGCAGCATGTCAGGGGTCGCTCGTTTTGGAAAATGATCGCTGGCGCCACCGACGGCAAAATAATGGTCAGAAGATGTCTAGTGACGTTCAAACCGTTCAGGTAAGAGAAGAGACAAAGAGCCGCCGACGCTTGTTTAAACCCGGCTTTCTCTTTAGCCTCCGGCACTGACATCGGTGAATATGTGTTGATCACACACTTTACCGTCCAGGCGTCCCAAAGCTGGACACAAACCTCATATTGAGTTGCACAACTATGCCACTGTGTGTGTGTGTGTGTGTGTGTGTGTGTGTGTGTGTGTGTGTGTGTGTGTGTGTGTGGGGGTGGGGGGGGGGGTCGGTGTGTCGGCACTCACCAAGACCTCCATGCAAATGTGCGGCCACACCAGATGTTCCTCTACAGCATGAATTGGATGCGGACTCGCGGAAATAAAGAGGCAGCAGTAGTGAGGCTTGATCCCAGCCAGTGTTAACACATGGACGGCTCCATTATCACTGTGTGACTGGGCTTTGTTTGGAAAGATGTTGAGGGCAAGCCGGAGGCGATTTCTTATACATGTTAACCACTTACACAGCTGATCCTTTCACAGTCCATTGAGTCATGCTTTGCCAACCTGTTTTATTTAATTTGCCCTGATAGGTAAAGGACAGAGGCGTGTTTTTAAATGTAATCATCTAATTAATTCAGCTATTGCCTTTTTTTAAATATTATTCTGGGATTTGGAGATTATGAACAGCGGGGGCGTTATGTGGCACAAGAGGTGGAGGATCACTTCAAATGATTACTACCAAAGACCAAACAGCTTTCACTCACTTTCCACCTGCTAATACTGCGTTTAAGGGTTTCTTTTACGGGTATTTCCTGAGTGAGCTGAAGCAATGGAGTAGCAGCTGTGCAGCCACCTTTGTTTAAGTGGGTCTTTATGATGGTCAAATTCATGCTGCCTCAAATTGCTTCACCTGCAATCCACTTAGTGGATAGGGCATTGATTCAAACACATTCAATTAAGCAGCTTTGTGACAGTGCTGATCCGGCCTTGACAGCACCAACTATGAGAGCTTGACACAGATGACTTCATTTAAAATGAAACCAGATCTCTAGCCGAGTGTGGGATTTTGAACTCTTACTGTGAATGCTTGGATTATTTTCATTATGTTTGCCTTTATTGAATAGTTGCATGAAGAAAAACAAACAAAAATCAAAGGTGAAATAAAGCTTTGAGGACTGATGCAGTAGACAGATATACAGGCACTGAAGATAGGTCAACAGCTTTTTACCTTTGAGCATCAGGAATCCTACTTGACTAGTGTGATCTGTGGACAAGATCTAACGCAGAAAAGTCTTAATAACCGAAGAAGCTGCTTGTCATACTGAAATTTGAAAATCAACTCTATCTCAAAATGCAGACTGTGTCTGGACACCGTGAAATCCAAATCGTTCACAGAAATTAGACTGTTTCAGGTGCCAGGAAAAGTTTCTTGGAAAACACCCCAAGTAACACCTACACCACAGCTCCTCCACGCCTGGCAGAACTCTTTGCTTCAAAATCATCTACCTAGAGGCATGTGTGTGGAAGCCAATTAGCTGATAGTAGATCTCTCCTTCTGATCCAATTATGGGGAGCAGAGCATTTACTTTAAGCCTGTTAATTAAAGGCTCGTCAAGCAGGAGCTGGGCCTAATCCTCTCATATCACCCACCTAACGCCACTTTGGAAAATGGCTAAATGATAAGAGAGGAAACGATCGCCCTAGGATGTCATCAGACCAGCCTCTGCACACCCACACGAGCTGACTATGTTCACTTTCTTTTCCGGTTCTTTTGCATCAGTACTCATGCTACCACGGCTGCTGTTCGTCTGTCCTGAGCACTTGATCATTAATCCTTAGATCACACAGATTTGTTATCTGTAAAACCAGCACATTCGGCTCCCTGTTCCTCATGAACCCCCCTAATTTTTCAAGGCTTAGTTTCCTAAGCTTTTCTTATTGTATTTAAAGAAAGAATTAAGTCTGAGAATAAAAAACAAATATTGGGCACTTTAAAATCTATGAATAATTGCTCTGAATGAGGTCAGTGATTTTTATTTTCAGCCTTCGCTTCATTTGCTTTCTGAGCAGATGGTTGTGTAGTATTTGCATCATCCATACAGGTAGACCATGGCTTCATATTCATGACTAATAATCCCTTGGTCATAAAGATTGTATGGGATTGGATGCACATCAGTTATTATATTGCTGCACTGTGATCTCGTGACAATGATTAAGCTGTTCCAAATTATTCCGCTACATGCCTGGAACAGATTGCGGCAATATGTTATTTCATAATACTACCGCATCCTGGGAAAAACATAAATGGAAATAATCATGTGCTCAGATGCTGTGACTTTGCTATGATTATGGTTTTTCAGTTTTATGCTGAACATTGAAGTCGCCGTTGACACGTTGAAACTTTGCTTTAAAGCATCTCGCTGCATCCTGCTGATCCCAGTCAAGTGTTATATAAAAATCTACTTCCAACACCCATAATTCATTATGATAATCAGAACTAGGAGTACCTGTTTCAACATTTATTCATGCACAAATAAGTGTTTGTCTTTTTCCAAGTGTAATCAGCACTGTAATTCATTAGCTCTAACTCATAATATGGTCTAATCATTTTCTTACCGAATTTATTGAACATGAAAATAATTGATGAATTTAACAGCTCTGACCTCAAGTTTTAGAGCGATCCAATAGCTGTAATGTCTGATGCCGCCCATTAAACTGGAGCCATGAAGATAATGATCATTCAATATCAATATGTATTTTTCATCTACAAGAATAAAAAGTTTCCTCTGAAAGAAGTCCCCTGTCATGTCCCACCGTCAGCCCCTTGAAGATGTCGGAGCAAGTAACAACCCAATGATACGCATTGGCATCTTAGAATATGAAGTCATTCAGGAGGCTTGGCAAACCACCAGGCTCTATACTTAACAGATTATTCAACATCACCTTGATCCCTTTGGGTCAATCGGACCAGTCAGCATACCATCTCGTAAGTGGTCATTTTTCGTGTCTGTTGATCGAAACTCATTTCTTACGGCCTCATCAATATTAAGAGGTTTTGTTCAGAACTTTGCGTGACTGCAGCTACTTACCATTCTGGGAAGTGCTGTCAACTTTCACACAGGGCCATGCATTCAAGCAAACAGTTTTAGCCTGGCTTTGAAGAGAAAGCAGTGGTGGTGAATAATTCATTCATTTGTTATGTTAAGATTTTTCCAACCTTGGATGCAGAAGTTAAAAGTTTATAGGATTTGTGTGCAGGGTTGGCTCTAAATTATGAGGTGAAATGTGATAATCATACACAAAAACTCTGGTTCCTTTTTCCTCCTGCTGTTTTATTACATTCCTGCCCTTGCTTAGCTTTTTTTTAACAGCTACTTGTTTGTACTTCTTTTCTCAATAATTTTGCATGATTGAGGAAATCTGGGCAATGGGCTCCAACTGCGACAATACACGGTATAAGTTATTATTATTATTATTATTATTATTATTATTTGAAAAAAAATCTGCCTTTGTACTGCACTTCTACATAATCTTTCAAGGGTTAGTTTCTAGTTTTTGTTTTGTTTTTTTTTTTTAGTAGGGCTAGACTTGTTTGTCATTTGAGGCTGACTGGTATTTTGTCCAGTGGATAAGAATCACAGACAGCTTTGCCTCTCTGCTTTCCCCCGAAAGAATTTTGGCATAATAAGATAACCTTTGATCCATATACACTGAGGAGAGTAGCTTAACTGGGGCAGGATTTACACAGATACAAAAGACCTCATTTTCAACAGTTTTTAAGGAAAAGATGTGATTTTTCTCATGGCTGTCTAACAATGGGGGAACCCACACAGTATCATCTTACTTTCCCTTCTAAGAAACAGAGGATATTCAAATATCAGATCTCTGTAAAGAAGCAGCAGAAAGCAGAAAATTACGTTACAAAACCAGGTCTGCAGGAGAGATCCTAGCCTAGACTCTGGATGGGCTTTACAATATGATCACCTGAGACCAGTCGACAACAAAGCAGTGACTTTATATCTCTCTACACAGTATACAGTAAGTCACACACGGCAGAATGAATTCCATAGTTCATTGTTGTTGACCTACTTATTGTGCAGTTCAGATAGAAAGGGTGACAGACACTAGTGTGTGTGTGTGTGTGCGTTTGTGTGTTCAGAGACTTTACACAGCATTTTAGGTCATTTTACATGAAAATAGCATAATGTTTTTGTCTCTTGTCTTCTTCTTGTCTTCTCTTCCCCTTGATACACCCGTGATAATTCATAACTAATCACACCCATTTTGATGTAACCCAGGGACAAAAGCTCACCCTTATTTTGACACTTTTGCTTAAACGTATTCCAAGCAATAACATCACAATACTGAGCTCTTTCAAGTACCCCTTGGCTTTAAGTGTCTACTTTTCATGTGTTATCATTGCTCTATTTATGTTCAGCCTCGGAGAAGTATTGCCTGCTATTTTCGGTCTGTCTCTTTGTGTATGTTCTGCCTTGCCCCTGCCCACCACATCTTCTCTCATGCTCTTGTCTTTGGATCTGTATTTTCCTTCTGCCTTTTTCTCCTCATGTCCATCATTCTGTCCTGCACAATGTTATTTCTATAATTTTCAGCCTACTCATCTTCCTACATACCTCCATTTTTTTCATGCTTTTCAAGCTCTTACTTATACCTTTTCTGCAGAAATATCTGTCCATTTTTCGCTCTTCCCATCTTCTCGTACTCAACTACAAGCCTAAAATATCTATTTACCTGTCCTTCCCCATGATTATGTCAGGCTGTCTCAACTTCCCTTTCATCCGTTTCCTCTCTCCTCCCCTTGTGTTGCAGGATATTCGTGGTGGGAATAGGCTTCTTCAGCCTGTGCTTTCTAATGACCTCTCTGGGGGGGCAGTTTTCAGCCAAGAGACTGGGGGACTCCCCCTTCACCATCCGCACAGAAGGTACTGGCATGTGCCATGTTTGTGTGTGTATGTGTGGTAGGGCTTGTGTGTGTTTATCTGTAAATGTTGCCTTTACTGGGTTGCTGTAACTCTGGTTTCACTGGAGCTTCACCACCATCAAAGCTGCACCACCTTGACCAAGGAACTTACAAAGGCTTGGAAGACCAGGATAAAAAACAGGAATCCTGAAGTGAATCTTAATGTCATCGCAGTATATCCATCAGCAGAAAAGCTGCATTTTCCATAGTCATGGTCAAGTGGCGAGAAATAAATCAACATGCTTGGAAAAGAAGATTGATGTGGCAAGTGGGACATAAAACAGAAAGGCTAGCCACTAGCTTGGGAATTACTAGACTGATCCCCAGTAGTGACAGCAAGGCAGGTGTTAATGTTATATTTGTAGGGTTGACTCAAACAGAGACGAAAGCCGTCACCTCTTTCAAACAAAGGACACATGCAGCCATTGTGTGTGAAGCATATTGTTTATGTCATGTTGTATTTCAATATATATGTTTATATAAACAAAATGTGCATAACTTACAGCAGAATTAATATACCCAATGTACTCAGACTGACAGCCTATCTCTCTCAGCTTTTTTTCTTTCAATAGCTTTGATGTGAAACAATAAACAATTCAGCCTAAAACACATTTTATAGGTCCCCTTCAACCCCCTCAGGATATTCTTTAGAGTCTTGTCATCACATCAGAGCCAATGAAAAACATTTGTTCTAGCCACGAGTGGAAATTACAGTATGACTGAATTTGTCAAACAATTCCTCTCTGATGGACAGATAACTTTAGCTACTAGTTGAATTTGATTTTGTATGACTGTAACCAGTATCTGTAAGTAGAGCCCCACCAATACAGGCTTTTTAAGACCAACACCAGTTTTTACATTTGGGGAATTAAAAAAAAAAAAAAGATTGCAAAACTTTAGTAATTTCTTATTTCTTGTTATTTGAGAGTCCTCACCAAAATAATGACACATAATGAAGTTTATGAAATAAACTTGTTTTATATAAAGAAATGCAACTGGTGGCAGATCCCTGGCTCACAGAGATTATGCAGATGTTGCATATCACTGTATCGGGTCACTGTAACAGGTCTTTGGTAAATTACTCCAAACTTTACTTTGTTCACCACTTGCCATATGTCAGAAAATTAAACACAAAACAAAATTAAACATAAAACCAGGTGAGATATATAAGAAAGGAAGGGAGCTTTATCCCTGCTACTACTACGACAACTACTACGAATTAAAAGTGTTTTTATAAAAACTTAACTTACCATTACTTACCACAACTTACCATGAAGCTGACCAAAATGCTGATAAAGAGTATCTCTCCTAGCGCTGAAGCAGTTTTGAAGACTTCATTGCCTCATTTGCTGGACTGTCATTGCATATTGTGCAGAGCAGGCTCGGCGCGTGAGAATCACCTGTAGCAATCAACCCATACTTTAAGTAGGAGTCCTGATATTGTATTTGAAATGTAGCTTTCTTTTTCTTGGAAGTCAAAAGCTCTTCTTTTTCTGTCTCCGCATTGGACCATCTCCCCTTTCCAAAGAGGCTCTCCAAAGATATTTGTATTTACTCATTTTTGCTAGCTTGTGGGCTGAAGTTTTGATGTACCGTATCATGTGAATGAAATGAGTGTCTTGGTCAGAGGCACAGACGAATGTATCTGGTATTTTTTTCAAAATAAAACATCGTTCAGATGTTTTATTTCTCATAATTAAAAAAATTAATAAATAAAAATCTGTCTTTTTGTGCAGCCCATGATCAAATGACTGGTACTGGTCTGGTGGTTGGGGGCCAGTGCTCTAGAGGACAAATCACACAAGGACAACATCCAAAACAATTTTTAAACTGTCATTATGAACACTGATACTGATTAATTGGCAAAGACTTCATAACTGGTATTACTGGTATTTTAAAAATAATAATGCCATAGAACAAAGCAAAAATTTCATTTTTAAGTTAAAAAATTGGAACAAGCAGACATGTAAATGCAGGACAGAGTCTTGATAGCAACTGATGTTAGATTTGTGAGCTTGCTTGGCAAAAAGAAAATGAGGGCAGAACAAAATACATTAGAGATGACCTGGAAATAAAACATCATGGTTAGACCCCATGTTCTGTGATGGTAAGATACTTCTCAGTGTGGTCAATTAATCACAAACATGGCAATCAGATACCCACAAGTTTCCATATCACTGCATTTTGTCTGCTGTGCCTGTGTTGCATTGATGAGAGTGAAACCTTAGTCCAGCAAAGCCATATCTCAATCGTGACATGGCATTAACATATTGGGTCAGCCAATTATATCATATGACCGAGTGAAGGCTGACCATCAATGGCAAGGCAAAAAAGGCACTGATCTAACCTCCTTCTGCACAAGGTGCAACAACAAGATTTCCCAAAATATAATTTTGCAGATGCCAACCTCTGATAAAGTTTAAAAAGGAAATCTGTGCTCTTTGCGGGCTTCCACATTTGTTTGCATAGTTGTGAAATGATGAAGGAAGTGTTATCATGTGAGAAACGATCACAGGTGTTAGTGAGAATGAGGGTGGTGTATGTGTTATCTGTCACAGACAAAGATGAACCAGTGAAAATTGAAGCAGAAAATTATGTGCAAACTAAAAATCAGGTGAAATGAGAGCAAGTGAGAGGGATATTAAGACAGAGGGTGGGGGATGGGGGTCATTTAGGATATCTGTGTTTGCGATAAATTGAGATTATTGCGTTTGTGTGATAAATTAAGATTAGTGTCAGTGTTTCTTTGTAAAATGTAGTACTGATTAATCAACTACTCAGGACTGCAGCCTGGGAAGACATCTGGAGCAAGCTCATTAAAAACTGTATACTGTCCAACCATGTTTCCCCATAGGAGGGTGTGTGTGTGAGAGAGTGTACATACATAATTTTTATGTACTTCAACCCTTCTCTGCTTGTCTGCTTCTCTGTGCTAAAAAGATGCCTCTGTCAGTGTCATCTAATGTGTGTTTGGGTACATGTGTTTTGGTGTATGATCCACAGTGTTGCGTGTCAGTAGTCTCCGACCAAACCTGTTTTTGTAGCGCTCTCCCTTATTGTGTGTGTGTATATATGTGTGGTTTTAATGTGTGTTTGTGATGAGCTGGCAGGAAATTGGCTGTTAAATGGGGCGACAGCGGCAATGTGGGACAAGATTGAGACCAGAGAGACTGAGAGACTGATCCATCTGCTCTCAGTAAATCAGTCCCACAAAACAACTGGCCCTTTCATTAAGCCTTCACTCGCCACCTGCAGAGCCCCCCCCCCCCCCCCCCACACACACACACACATACACATACACATTTTCCTGTGTTTCATTATGTATATGTAATTTCTGGCAGCGCTCCTGTGCAAATTATACATTTTCACTAAATCTTGGGCTTTTCACAAATCTGAGCCAGGCAGGGCTGAGCTACTTAACTTTGTGGTTTATCAGTGTGGTCATTTTCATTTACCCTTATTTCGCTTTGCTAATCTCCTGTGTTTTTGCAATCCTTGAAAAGGATTATGTCTGTGACCATCTGACATCCGCCAAATATACCTTATTTAGAGTTTGCTGGAAGCTCAGAATGAACAATAATCACTAAATCCATGATTGCATTACTAGTAACTGATCAGATCACAAGCTCTAGTGATAACACCCTACATGTTTTAGATAGTTGTTCTGTTGCTTGGCTGTTGGTTGTTGTTTTCTTTTCTCCATAAATGATCTAAGTACAGCAATTGTACAAATATCATTATTCCACTTTATACCATTGCAAAGACATTGCTTTGACCTTATCACCTTAATCAGAATCAGAAATACATTAAAATGCTTTTTTGGAGTGTTATTTAAAAAAAAAAAAAAAAAAAAAAAAGTTTTACCTCGGTAATTACAAATAAAATGCCCAAAGTTCTTGTTAAATGTGACATAGTACACAAATACAGTTCAATGTATGGAAATTAAAAACTTTAATCACATTGACAAAACATTCAGTGTTTGCTCTCAAATTGTTCTGCTCAAAAGCTGGTCTCTTATAATAGCACCAGGCCAGTGCTTTCCAGCTGCGTGCATTTATTTCCCTAGTGTAAAAGATTTATCCCCAAAGAACAAAGCCCTTTTTACTGAAAGGTTATCATGACACAGCAGAATGTCAAAAGCTGGTTTTCTTTCGTCCGCAGGAGAAGCTCTCACTCTCTTAAACATAATAGAAAAGCTTCATTGCAGTAATAGGAAAGGGGCATTTCTCAGAAAGGTCAGAATCATCTTCATGATAAAGACTGATTTGAGCAATTTAAAGGCTTCACACACTGATGGCAAGAGCTAAGTAAGAGAGCTAAACAAGAAGGGAGGCAGACAATACCGACAATCATCACAATTCTGTCCCAATCAGCCAACACTGTTGTCCATTTCCATTATCATTTCCATGTATTACTGTTTCAGACGGTTCACTGTAAAACACTATTTTAAGGATGTCTGACTCAGCAGCTGCCATCTCCAGCTTACCATCATCCATAATGTGTTGACACCAAGCAGACATTTTATTTTCTGTAAAAATCTAATTCACAGAATTTCATCTCACAATATGCCACGGTCATCTTTACATGGATGCAAGCTTGTTGTTTGTGCATAATAACAGCCAAATTTGTGTCGGGCTTTGTCACCTTAGTAGGTGAAGCACTGATAGCAATTGTTTGAGTATTAGCTGAATTTCCCTGCCACCTCTCGCTTCCATGGATTATCAGCTTCCACCGCAGGTTTAGAGTGCCAGGTATTCGCTCAAATCCCCGTCTCTCCTTAGCAACTGACAAACTCATCAAGAGCTGTGAGAGAGAGATGGAAAGGTAGGAGCTCAATGGTGAGAGTGAGAAAGTAAAGGAAGTGAAAGTAGAGATGGTATGTTGCTCTCAAGAGACAAATGAAAAGGGGAATAAAAAGGCAGGTTTTTTTTAACTAGATTAAAATAAATTAGACATATGGGAGATGTGAGTTTGATCAAAGGACTTCCCTGTGGAGCCTGTTCATACTGCAGTTTATTCAACGACGACACTTTTAACCCCAGCATGTTTCACACTCCGTTGTTCACGCTGGCGACGCAGGGCTTACTTCACTTAGCTGGTTGGATCCCTGATTGGTGAGAGAATCGAATATTAAATATTTGTCCCAGTTTTGTCCCGATTGTGTTGTCCCCTCATCTCTGTAGTCTATCAGTTAAAATCAGCTTTGAAAAAAACTAAACAAAAACAAAACCTGTGAATGATAGTGTTATTTATTTATTTTTAAGTAGGTTTGTAATTGCCATGAGGACCGTTTTTTTTTTTTGTTGTTTTTTTTTTTGACTTGCATCAAACCCAGTTCTGTGATGTTCATCAGAACAAGCCAAGAGGCAAAGAAAAGAATCACGCCAGTGTGTCACAGTCCCCAAAAGACATTTTTATTTGTGTCCTAAGAACCCAGATGAGAATTAACACCTCATAAAAGTAATGCCATGTTATGGGGACATGCATACATGATCATTTTTATATTTTAGTATGCCCTAGCTATGCACTAGCGGTTGAGCACATCATACCGCTCTGTGGTCCCCTTTCATGTTTTTTTCACACTGGATGTTCATCTCTATCGTGCATCCCCCATAGTTATGCTCCCCTCCTGTTGCTGCATGTCGAACAAATCTAGCATGACAATTTTCTGCATGTTGCTGGTGCTAGGTGCAGCAGGGGAGTCACTTGGGGAGTGCACTTTATCAGTGCATTCATAGCCTCGGGAGTTTAGACTGTGCATATCTGTTCGTTTACACATATTGGTTTCTGTTTGTCTGAATCTCACAATTTCAGTTGAAATAGTTTTGGATTTCATTTTCAACAAAAGATATAAAAACAATGATTATGCAGTTTTACCAAAGAGCATGTTCTCTTATATCTGGAGACTATAATTTATAGGCTGAGGTATTTCTGTAACATCCTTCATTTATGAAGCATCCTGATCCTTTGATAAAGGAAAAATTCCTTTATCAAAGGAAAAGATAAGATAACGTCTGTACAACAAAATTTGCACAGGAATAAAATGGGAATAAAAATAAAAGTGCAACTAGAGCTCAAAGATAATGATACATACATAAATAAATGCAGCATGTTATAATTGCACTTGGGTGAGGTAGATTTTACACTTAATTATATTGCCCTATTTACTGGATTGTTTTGAGGGGTAGAAGCTGTTTTTAAGTGTGTTTGTCCTGCTTTTGAAACTCCTGTACCTCCTTCTAGAGGACAGCAGGCTGAGCAGGTGGTGTCCAGGGTGGAGGTGGCCGCTGGTGATCCCTTCTGCTCTGGAGAGGCATCGAGAGCTGGCAATGTCTTCCAGGGAGGGCAGAGGGCAGCCGAATACCTTTTCAGTTGACCTGATCACCCTCTGCAGTTTTTTCCTCTCAGCTGCTGTGCAGCCAGCATACCAGACGGTGATGGAATATGCCGGCAAACTCTGGACGGTGGAGTGGTAGAAGGTCACCAGCAGCATCTCCTCCAGTTTGTTCCTTCTGAGTATTCTCAGGGGATGGAGTCTCTGCTGGGCCTTATTCATCACTGCTGGCCTGTGTGCTGACCAGGAGAGATCCTAGGAATTTGCAGGTGCTAACTCTCTCTACACAGTCTCCATTGATGAAGAGGGCTGCAGGTTCAGCTTTCTGTCTCCTGAAATCCAGGACCACCTCCTTTGCTTTTTTTGGTGATAAGAGACTGGTTGTTTTTTGTGCACCACTCTGCCAACCGCTGCACCTCGTCCCTAGAGGCCAATTCATCGCTTCTGGTGATGAGCCCCACCAAGGTGGTGTCGTCTGCAAATTTTATTATAGTGTTAGAGGGATGAATCGGGGTGCAGTCATGGGTGTGTATGGTGTACAGGAGTGGAAACAGCACACAGGCTTGGGGGGAGGCTGTGTAGCGTGTGATGGTGGATGAGCTGTGGGTGCCAATCTTGACTGATTGGGGGCAGTTGGAAAGGAAGTCCTTAATCCAGGCGC